>NC_045996.1:4949186-4951686 GCF_010909765.2 Amblyraja radiata | reverse complement strand
ACGAACTCAATTCAAGTTCTGCTCTAAATGATGGAGTTAATGACTTCGTCCCGATACAACAATACATTAAGACGATGGTTTCTTAAGCGCTGTTCCTAATTAACTTTGTAAATGTATTAAAACACTGTAGAATCCAACCCTAACCACATTTGCAGGTACAATTTAACTGCCGGTTCATCGAAAGTCGACTCTCCTAGTCCGTTCAAGGTTACTTTAAGGGAGTAGTTTCAAATGCGGAGAATGTGTGTGTGTGTGTGTGTGTTAAAACGCAACAGCCAATATACTGGTCTCAAATCGACGCCAAGCCAAGATTTCACCCAGATTTTGACCACCTTTCCTCGCCGACCTTTCCTCAATTTTTTCGATATGGGAATGTGTTTCAGGGAGTAAATCGCCCACTTCCTAAGCACGGCTTATACCCTGAAGCAACCACGGTCGGTCGGGAGAATTCTGCGTCCAGTTCCCCCTAAACGCTGCCAAATAAGAAGGAAATAACTGCATCTTTCGCGCGTCCCAATCTGTGTATCTATGTTATGTCTAACAGCCTGCGAACAACGGGTGGAAATAGACACATATTCATAAACAGCGATGCATGCACTAATCTAGTTTTAAATTCATGTTTAATTTACAATACAAGGGCTTTTGCTTTATTTGTAGATGTCCATATTAAATGTAAGTAATGCAACAAATACGTATATGGTGATGTAAATATATTTCATTCATTTGTTCTGTATTTCTCCACATCTCCGTCTATATCTCTCGTTTCCCTTTCCCTTAACCCTCAGTCTGAAGAAGGGTCTCGACCCGAGACGCCACCCATTCCTTCTCTCTAGGGATGCTGCCTGTCCCGCTGAGTTACTCCAGCTTTTTGTGTCTATCTTCATATATAGTTATTATGTAGTGATAATAAGGCGCACATATATGACTTATATTTAAGAGGGGGTGCTATATTTAAGAGGGAGTTAGATGTAGCCCTTGTGGCTAAAGGTATCAGGGGGTATGGAGAGAAGGCAGGTACAGGATACTGAGTTGGATGATCATATTGAATGGCGGTGCAGGCTCGAAGGGCCGAATGGCCTACTCCTGCACCTATTTTCTATGTTTCTATGTTTCTATGTTTATTTCCTTCGCTCCATAGATGCTGCCTCACCCGCTGAGTTTCTCCAGCATTTTTATCTACCTTCGATATTCCAGTATCTGCAGTTCTTTCTTACACATATATGACCATATTGCTGCATTATCTAGTTATTTTATCACATATGCTTTAATGTGTGTGTGTGTGTGTGTGTGTGTGTGTGTGTGTGTGTGTGTGTGTGTGTGTGTGTGTGTGTGTACGTGCATCTATATAAAAACACTATAGACTGCTTACACTAGTCGCTTGTTTTAAGGGCAGAGAGCAATAACACAGGGCGACACAACACCGAGCAGGAGACATGGTAAATAAGGAGCAGTTTCATGTGCAGGAAAGAACTGCAGATGCTGGTTTACACCGAAGATAGACACAAAATGCCGGAGTAGCTCAACAGACACAAAATGCTGGAGTAAGTCCCTCCAGTCTAAGTCGGTCTGAAGAAGGGTCTCCACCCGAAACGTTACCCATTCCTTCTCTCCAGAGATGCTGCCTGTCCCGCTGAGTTATTCCAGCATTTTGTGTCTATCTTTGGTTTAATACGCATCCGGTTATCGCAGCTCGGTGCCCCCTGTCATTTGGATAATGAAAACTCGGCCTTTTGTTTAAAATGTTTGCGAGGGTGTTCAGCGGGCCGGCAGTTCTGACTGACTCGAGTTCCACCTCGCTTGCCCGTCCTGCCAAGTCAAGGTCCCATCTTCATCTCCAACCCCTCATTAGTTGGCAAACATCAACAGGGGCAACTAAAAAAAAAAGCCATCTAGTCATTAAAACGAAGGGCCAACATCCACACTTAATTTAAAAATAAACACTGACAAATGGCGGTAAATTTCCAGATCTATGTTCTGCTAAAAATCCAGGGACATCATGAGACGAGGGGAATAATTCTACGGCTGTGGGTCAATTTTTGGTGCCGCCAAATCCATAGATTTTGACTCTCCAATTTCTGTCGATGGACGATTCCTAGGTATTTTACACGGGGGAGAAACTCCCTGGTATCCCTCTAAAACCACCCAAAATGAAACAAATACAAGAGTAAAAACACACTAGAAGCAAGCATCCCTCTAATAGATAGCACCTGCAAAGCAGAATTATCAAACGCACAACGACTGTCAGGGGAGCTAAATTGTTTTGGTGGTTTTTTTCTTCATTTTTTTAATGCAAAAAGTGACCAAAAAGAGCAAATTAGCGATTAAGATATTGATAATGTTTTTATTTCGTGAGTTTAAAAAAAAAAGTTTGTACGTGAACGTTTTTTTTCGGTGTGAACGGGAGTTGGGAGAGGGTATGGTAAACTTAGACATAGGCGAGGCAGTCAGAGAGAGAAAGAGAGACAGGGAGAGAGAGAGGGGTTTGTAAATCTAACAGGCT
>NC_045996.1:4909186-4941686 GCF_010909765.2 Amblyraja radiata | reverse complement strand
AATTCCTCCTCATCCCCTTCTGAAAAGAACGTCCTTTAATTATGAGGCTATGACCTCTAGTCCTAGACTCTCCCACTAGTGGAAACATCCTCTCCACATCCACTCTATCCAGGCCTTTCACTATTCTGTATGTTTCAGTGAGGTCCCCCCCCCCCCTCATTCTTCTAAACTCCAGCGAATACAGGCCCAGTGCCGACAAACGCTCATCATAGGTTAACCCACTAATTCCTGGGATCGTTCTTGTAAACCTCCTCTGGACCCTCTCCAGAGCCAGCACATCCTTCCTCAGATAAGTGGGCTCTCATCTGCTAACTGCATTTGAGGAAGGTTGTGGTAGATTGAGGTGAAAATCCAGGCGACCACTGAGGTAGTGCGGCACTGCTGAAAGTAAGTCTAATATGATGTTCACATTCACAAGGGATCCCAAGGCACTGGAGTATCTGGCCATTAAAATGTTGTTAAATAACTCCTACCTCATCGGAGTCACAGTGCCTGCGACCCGGGTTCGATTCTGACCTCGAGTGCTGTCTGCGTGGAGTTTGCACGTTCTCTCTGTGTGACCTGCGTGAGTTTCCTCCGGGTGCTCCGGTTTCCTCCCACTCTCCAAAATATGTGCGGGTTTGTAGGTAAATTAGCCTCCTGTAAAATGATCCTAGTGCGTAGGGAGTGGATGAGATATTGGGATAACATAGAAGTGGTGTGGATGGGCGATCGATGGTCGGGGAGTGGGATAAGGATAGGAAAGGTTGAGAGGGCTATGGGAAAAATGCAGGCAATTGGGAATACCTTAGATGGAGCACCAAAATGCTGGAGAAACTCAGCGGGTGCAGCAGCATCTATGGAGCGAAGGAGATAGGCAACGTTTCGGGCCGAAACCTTTCTTCAGAGCATCTTGGCCAACATGGAGGAGTTGGGCCGAAGGGCCTGTTTCCATGCTGTATCTCGAAACTAAACTGAACTATATTATACATAGAACCATACAGCATGGAAACAGGCCCTTCAGCCCAACTCACCCATGTTTTCCCTCCCACACCCCAAAGCGTGCATGTTGGTAGGTTAATCGGCCCTCTGTAAATTGTCCCTGGTGGGGTGTGTAGGGAGTGGATGAGAAAGCGGGATAACATCGAACTGGTGCACACGGGGTGATCGATGGCCAGCATGGACTCGTCAGGCCGAAGGGCCTGTTTCCGTGGAGTATGGCTTTAAAGAAAAAGGAACCTTCCATGAAAAGAGTCATCGCTTCCCGCATTCCCACAGAAGTGCTTGGTCATTCAGGTCTAGTCTGGGAAGAACTGAAGTTCCTGACCTACGAACCATACCCTCATGTTACAGGGAATTTGTTCAGCTCAGTTGACAGTGCAGTTGGCCCGGATCCAGCAGAATGTGCTTTTGGGCAGCGTGCCAAGACTGGGTTTTATAATCTAGGCTGACACTCCAGGGTGTGCTAACTCGCTGACTCGTCATGCTTCAGGTTGTGGCCTTCAATAAAAAGTTAAAAGTGGTTGCTATAATAAAGTGAAATCCTCTGTTCAACAAACATTTACTGGCATTAGACACTCACCTACACTGAAGTGCAAAGGCAAACTCCTACCAGCATGTCAAGAGGAATCGATAGGCAATAGGCTGCTGTTCTTCAAGAGCAAAAATCTCATTCACCAAAAGGTTTTATCATCCAAACTATTCTTGTGAAGCTGGAGCATGTTTACATAGAAACATAGAAAATAGGTGCAGGAGTAGGCCATTCGGCCCTTTGAGCCTGCACCGCCATTCAATATGATCATGGCTGATCATCCAACTCAGTATCCTGTACCTGCCTTCTCTCCATACCCCCTGATCCCTTTAGCCACACGGGCCACATCTAACTCCCTCTTAAATATCGCCAATGAACTGGCCTCAACTACCTTCTGTGGCAGAGAATTCCACAGATTCACCACTCTCTGTGTGAAATTTTTTTTCCTCATCTCGGTCCTAAAAGATTTCCCCTTTATCCTTAAACTGTGACCCCTTTTTCTGGACTTCCCCAACATCGGGAACAATCTTCCTGCATCTAGCCTGTCCAACCCCTTAAGAATTTTGTAAGTTTCTAAAAGTTTCTATGTTTATCCAATCTTGGAATGGCACAGTTGCACAGCACGCAAACAGGCCCTTCGGCCCATCCATGTCATCCATGTCATTCAAGTTGCCTGACGTGTAGGAAGGAACTGGTTACACTGAAGATAGACACAAGATGCTGGAGTAACTCAGCGGGACGGGCTGCCTGTTTCCGTGTTGTATCTCTAAACTAAACTAAACTAAACTAAAGTGCAGAATGTATAGAAACAGCCCACTGTCCATAGGCAAGAGTCGCCAGGATTCAGCACCATTTTCAAAGTCCCAGCCTATCTAAACTCACGATAACTCAAGCCCTATAGTTTCGGCAATATCATTGTGAATCTTCTCTGAATGAATGTATACTTTTTTGCCATATGTGACAAGTAGCCCTGTCCCACGGTACGAGTTCATTCCAAGAGCTCTCCCGAGTTAAAAAAAATCAAACTCGTGATAAGCACGGAGAATGAACGTAGCGGGTACGTCGGAGCTCGGGGACGTCTCTTAGCGCTAACGGCAGGTACTCGGGAAGACTCGCTAACGGCAGGTAAGCTCGGGAAGACTCGTGAAGATTTTTCAACATTATGAAAAATGTCCACGAGAGCCCCAAGTACCGACGAGTGGCCATTACCGTAAATCTCCGAGTTCGAATCAGGGCAAACTCGGGAGAGCTCTTGGAATGAACTCGCACAGTGGGACAGGGGTTTTACAGGTTTGGAAGTTAATTGGTTTGGTATAATTGTAAATTGTCCATAGTGTGTGCAGGATAGTGTTAGTGTGCGGGGATCGCTGGTCGGTACGGACTCGCTGGGCTGAAGGGCCTGTTTCCGCGCTGTGTTTCTTAACTAAACTAAAGTCTCGGTCATATCAATTGAACAATTTACAATCCCTGGAAATGAATGGCTTGTACAAATAACAAAAGGGGCTCTTGTGGACACAAGAGGTTCACACCTGTGCTGAAGGCAACAACATTTAGTTCAGTTTTGTTTTGTTTTGTTTAATTTAATTTAGTTTAGAGATACAGCATGGAAACAGGCCCTTTGGCCCACTGGGTCTCCACCGACCATCGATCACCCGTTCGAGCTAGTTTTTATCCCACTTTCACATCCACTCCCTGCAGTTTTACACAGGGCCAATGAACCTACAAATCCGCACATCTTTGACATGTAGGAGGAAACCGGAGCACCCGGAGGAAACCCACGTGGTCACTGGGGAGAACATGCAAACGCCACACAGACAGCACCCGAGGACAGGAATGAACCCGGGTCTCAGGCGCTGTGAGGCAGCAGCTCCACCCGCTGCACCACTGTGCCATACAATTAGGAGCAATCAATAAGTCCTATTTTATCCATAAAGTGGAGCTTTCTGGAAATGTAAGCAGAACACGAGTTGTTGATTTGGTTCAGTTCCTCGGTTCAATTTGGGAGGAGAGGTAGTTCCCCCTGATTCGAACTCGGAGATTTATGGTAATGGCCGCTCGTAGGTACTCGGGGCTCTCATGGACATTTTTCAACATGTTGAAAAATCTTCACGAGTCTTCACAAGCTTACCACGTTTCCCGAGTACCTGCCGTTAGCGTTACGAGCCGCTAAGAGACGTCCCCGAGCTCCGACGTACCGGCTACATACATTCTACGTGCTTACCACGAGTTTGATTTTTTTTAAACTCGGGAGTACTCTTGAATTACCTCGTACAATGGGACAGGCCCATTACCTGGACTCCTGGGCTGATGTTTATATACATGTCAAGAATTAAGAGTGTTTAATGGCCATATGTACTGACAATGGAACAGTGATATTCTTAAGGGCCTGTCCCACTTAGACTATTTTTAAGTGATTGCCGGCGACTGCCACAGTCATAGCAGGTTGCTGACAAATCGGCGACTGGACCCCACCTACGACATAAAATTTGAAATAGAATCATTACTTTAACAACAACAAAAAAAAACAAAGTCAGCACCAGCGACAACCTACGTTACCTGGCGACAACTACGACAGCACCTACATCAGGAGAAGTCAATCTACGCTCATTGGCGTCAAACACACTGTTGCCGACTGTCTCTGAAAAGGTTTCAACATGTTGAAAATCCAGAAAGACGCTACGACTCTTTGGGCGACTGAGAAGACGACTCACGGCCATACAGGGCGACACCCGGCGACCATGTGGTGACTGCCTAGTCGCATGTAGTCGCCTAAAAAACAGCCTAAGTTGGACAGGCCCTTTGGGGCAGCATGCAGACCTGTAAACACAATACGCACGGATAAATATATAATAAACACAAATTAAATGAATTAATAACCACAATACCAGTGCAAAAGAACACAAGTCCTAAGTGAACCATACACAGTCCATAGAAGATCATAGTTGAGGCTAGTGTTTGTTTGAATTGAAAGATACAGCAAGGAAACAGGCTTTTCGGCCTACAGAATCTACACTGTCCATCGATCACTTAGTTCGATGTTATCCCACTTTCACATTCGCTCCCCGCACCCTTGTGCCAAGTTACAGAGGACAATTAAATTACAAACCCATCTTTGGAGTGTGGGAGGAAACCGGAACTGCCACAGGGAGAACGTGCAAACTCCATACAGACAGCACCTGAGGTCAGGATTGAAGCCTGGGTGTCTGGCGCTCTGAGGCAGCTCCATCCACTGCACCACAGTGCCTCCCCTAAACAATTCTTCTCACTGTTTAATTTAGAGATACAGCGCGGAAACAGGCCCTTCGGACGACTGAGTCCGCACCGACCAGTGATCCCCGCACATTAACACTACCCGACACACACTAGAGACAGTTTTTTACATTTATAACCAAGCCGATTAACCTACAATCTTGAACGAGTTTGTAGTGTGGGAGGAAACCGAAGATCTTGAAGAAAACCCTCGCAGGTCACGGGGAGAACGTACAAACTCCGTACAGACATGCACCCGAGGTTGGGATTGAACCCGGGTCTCTGGCGCTGTGAGGCAGCAACTCTACCGCTGCACCACCGTTGTGTAGACAATAGACAATAGACAATAGGTGCAGGAGTAGGCCATTCGGCCCTTCGAGCCAGCATTTCTTCCCATATCCTCTGACTCTGCTATCTTTAAGAGCCCTATCTAGCTCTCTCTTGAAAGCACCCAGAGAACCGGCCTCCACCGCCCTCTGAGGCAGAGAATCCCACAGACTCACCACTCTCTGTGAGAAAAAGTGTTTCCTCGCCTCCGTTCTAAATGGCTTACCCCTTATTCTTAAACTGTGGCCCCTGGTTCTGGACTCCCCCAACATCGGGAACATGTTTCCTACTTCTCGCGTGTCCAAGCCCTTAACAATCTTATATGTTTCAATGAGATATCCTCTCATCCTTCTAAACTCCAGAGTGTACAAGCCCAGCTGCTCCATTCTCTCAGCATTCTCTCAGTAGTGTTGTGTTGTGTTCTGACAGATCCTGGGAAGAAGCTATTCTTAATCCTGTGGTCACGATTTTCATCAAAGATAGACACAAAAAGCTGAAGTAACTGAACGGAACAGGCAGCATCTCTGGAGAGAAGTAATGGGTAACGTTTCGGGTCGAGACCCTTCTGCCAAATGTTTTCACGATTTCAGACTCCTATACCTTCTTCCCAATGTTAGGAATGAAATGAAAGCGTGGCCATGCTCAACATTTATGAAAGAAGTGTATGAAATATTTATGAAAAATAAAATTATGAAAATATTATTGATTTATGATTTTCGTATTACTGTCTGGGGGAATTTTCTATATGAAAGTTAACTGCTGTATTTCCTGTATCGAAGACTTCATTTAAGTATTTTATTGAGTGTAACGTACTTTGGATTGTCTGAAAGGAGTATGATAGGTTTTGTGTAAATTCAATTTGGTAACCCTTTATTCCTCAGTTACATCATGTAGCTCTGATCTCTTATCCCCTATAACTTAGTATGGAGATACATAGTGGGAATAGGCCCTTCGGCCCATTGAGTCTGCACCCACCCAGCGATCCATGCACACTAGCACTATCCTACACACACCAGGGACAATTTACAATTTTACCCTTGCCAATTAACCTACAAACCTCTACGTCTTTGGAGTTTGGGAGGAAACCGGAGCACCCGGAGAAAACCCACGCAGTCCTCCCACACTCCAAATCGGTGCAGGTCTGTAGGTTGATTGGCTTCTGTGAATTATCACCACTGCGTAGGATAGAACTAGCTGGTCGGCACGGACTCCGCAGGCTGAAGGGCCTGTTTCCGCGCTGTATCTCGAAACTAAACTTCCCTCCATACTGGCAAGGTGGCGCAGCGGTAGAGTCCGCTGTACAGCACTTTCAGTGCCAGAGTCGGGAGTTCGATCCCCACCACAAGTGCTGTCTGTACGGAGTTTGTTCGTTCTCCCCGTGACCTGCGTGGGTTTTCTCCGGGTGCTCTGGTTTCCTCCAACACTCCAAAGCGGCACAGATTTGTATGTTAATTGGCTTCTGTAAATTGTCCCCAGTATGTAGAACTAGTTTATGGGGTGGGGCGGCCTCAGCGGGCAGAGAGGCATGTTTCCGCACTGTATCTCTAAACTAGACTAAACTAAACTAAACTAAACTAAACAAGCCTTGATAGAGTGGATGTGGAGAGGAAGTTTCCACAAGTAGGAGAATATAGGACCAGAGGTCACAGCCTCAGAATTAAAGGACGTTCCTTTAGGAAGGAGATGAGAAGCAATGTCTTTAATCAGCGGGTGGTGAATCTGTAGGATTCTTTGCCACAGAAGGCTGTGGATGCTGTCAGTGGATATTTTTAAGGCAGAGATAGATAGATTCTTGATTCTTCAAGGGGTCACAGTTTAAGGAAAAGGGGGAATTCCTTTAGATGAGGAAAACATTTTTCACACAGAGAGTGGTGAATCTCTGGAATTCTCTGCCACAGAAGGTAGTTGAGGCCAGTTCATTGGCTATATTTATGAGGGAGTTAGATGTGGCCCTTGTGGCTAAAGGGATCAGGGGGTATGGAGAGAAGGCAGGTATGGGATACTGAGTTGGATGATCAGCCATGATCATATTGAACGGCGGTGCTGGCTCGAAGGGCCGAATGGCCTACTCCTGCACCTATTTTTTATGTTTCTATGTTTCTATTAGTACGGGTGTCAGGGGTTATAGGGAGAAGGCAGGAGAATGGGGTTAGGAGGGAGAGATAGATCAGCCATGATTGAATGGCACAGTGGACCTGATGGGCCGAATGGCCTAATTCTGCTGCTATCACTTATGGACATATGAACTGATAAAATCTAACAGGGTGTTTTTCTGCCTGGCTGATGATATTGGCCACGCACAATGCACTCTGATCTTCCCAAGTTAACTGGATGCCAGATTACTGAGTGGTGCTTGTCAGTCGAACCACCATTGAATGGCCAAGAAATAAATTAGTCCAGATGAAGTGAAACACAGCCTTGAAGCTTTGCGATTTTCTTTCTCTTTCCCCGGTTCTCGCCCCCTTTGACTTCCCGAGTCAGCGGACCAATACCTTGTGATCCAAAAAATTCCAGGCTAGAATTTAAAAAAAAAATCACACCATGACTTGAACTGACAAATCAAAGTTCTTAAAAGTTCTGAAAACAAGCCTGGATACTTACCCTGAATAGTTAGGCCCGTGCGTTTCCATGGCAACGGGAGATTAGTCAATTAAGAATGTAAAAACTGAGATCCATTTCCCACTGAGGGGAGAACATCCTGTGAATCTGCGGAAACAATTCTGATTATTCTCGACTGCGGCGAAGATTTATAATCAGTAGTAAACCGCTTTTATTCTGGTTCGAAAGGAATTAAAGGAAAATTTACGCCCGTAACTTTTTGGCTCATGAATACAGAACCGTTCAGCAAACCGAAAAAAGGCTTGATGTTTGCAAAGTATTAATCAGTATTCATCAAATGCCACGAAGGAACGCCTCATGGAAATAGCACAAATAACAGTGAATGCTGGTCATTTGATTGAAACTAAAGGGGCTGTCCCACTTGGGCGTCATTTGCGAGTAATTTACGCCACATCGTTTACGCGTCACGACGCATGACGCGCACGTGATGCGTGCATGGTGCGCAATACGCGGGCATGGTGCGTGGTGACGTAGGCAATGACGTGCGGTCGCGTGCCGCGCACCAGGATTTTGGGATGTACAAAATCTTCGTGCGCCATCTGCGTGACGCGCAAGTGGGACAGGCCCTTTAGTTAACAGGTTATGGCATAAACACTGAGAATCAGTTGCGATACAGTTTACATGAGAGGAATAGATCGGGTAGATGCACAGAATCTCTTGCCCAGAGTAGGCGAATCGAGGACCAGAGGACACAGGTTCAAGGTGAAGGGGAAAAGATTTAATAGGAATCTGAGGGGTAACTTTTTCACACAAAGGGTGGTGGGTGTATGGAACGAGCTGCCAGAGGAGGTAGTTGAGGCTGGGACTATCCCAATGTCTAAGAAACAGTTAGACAGGTACATGGATAGGACAGGTTTGGAGGAATATGGACCAAATGCTGGCAGGTGGGACTAGTGTAGCTGGGACATGTTGGCCGGTGTGGGCAAGTTGGGCCGAAGGGCCTGTTCCCACACTGTATCACTCTATGACTCTATTAGTTCAGAGATACAGTGCAGAAACAGACCCTTCGGCTCACCGAGTCCATGCCGACCAGCGAACCCCGCACACTAACACTCTGCTACACACACTAGGGAAAACTTACATTAATACCAATCCAATTAACCTACAAACCTGCATGTCCTCGGAGTGAGTGAGGAAACTGAGGATCTCAGAAAAAACCCACGCAGGTCATGGGGAGAACGTACAAATTCCATTCAGACAGCACCCGTAGTCAGTGTGAGGCAGCAACTCTACCGCTGGGCCAGCGGGCTTCCCCCTTGAATGAAGCAATTGTCGTTTCTTAACTGGAATCCGAAGTTCTTGCAGATGAAATGTAATGGCCACAACAGTTTACGAGCCTGATACTCCATTAAAACCTTGGAAAACTATCAATAAAAAAGAACTTGCAAGTACCAAGCTGTTTTTACATCCCTTGAGGGATGTCCCACAGCAGTTCACAGCCAAGAGTAAAGACAGCTAGAGTCAGTGAGGGCTGATGCATCAAATTGCAGATGCAGCCCAGACCACCACACAAACCAACCTCCCTTCCATTGACTCCATCTACACCTCATGCTGCCTCGGCAAGGCCAGCAGCAACATCAAGGACCAGTCTCACCCCGGCCACTCCCTCTTCTCCCCTCTCCCATCGGGCAAGAGGTACAGAAGTGTGAAAACGAACACCTCCATATTCAGAGACAGTTTCTTCCCAGCTGTTATCAGGCAACTGAATCATCCTACCACAACCAGAGAGCAGTCCTGAACTATCTACCTCATTGGTGACGTTCGGACTATCCTTGTTTGGACTTTACTGGCTTTACCTTGCACTAAACGTTATTCCCTTATCATGTATCTGTACACTGTAAATGGCTCGATTGTAATCATGTATTGTCTTTCTGCTGACTGGTTAGCACGCAACAAAAGTATCTCAGTACTCGTGACAATAAACGAAACTGAAACAGAACTGAACTGATGCGGCAAGTGATGGCACAAGACTGGCAAAGTGGCGCAGCTAGTAGACAAAGGTTCGATCCTGACCTCTGGTGCTGTCTGTGTGGAGTTTGCACGTTCTTCCTCTGACTGCATGGGTTTCCTCCGGATGCCATAGTGTCATAGAGTCATAGTGCCACATACAGCGGGAAAACAGGCCCTTCGGCCCAACTTGCCCATGTCCCTGCTACACTAGTCTCACCTGACTGTGTTTGACCCACATCCCTCCACCCTGTCCTATCCATTAGGCTTCATCCATGGAGTATCCATCCGGGTGCTCCGGTTTCCTCCCACATCCCAAAGACGTGTGGGTTTGTAGGTTGTGTGTAAGGAGTGTGTAATAATGGGGTAACAAGTGTGAACTTGGTGGGCCGAAGGGCCTGGTCCCATGCTGTATCTCTAAACTAAACTAATCTATAATGTATTAAAGGGTCAGGAATATTAAGTGGCCAGAGAACATGATAGAACAGGCCAGAATACGTGTGTAAGGAGTGGATTGGAAAGTAGGAAATCATAGATTTAGTGTGAATGGATGATCGATGGACAGGATGGACCCCGCAGGCTGAAGGGCCTGTTTCTATGCTGTATCTCTAATCATAATGAAGCGAGAATCTGACCAACTACCCTTGACATTCAATGGCATTACCATCACCATCTCCCTACCATAATCAGCCAGGTGACCACTAGACATGGCAAATAGCACATCCCCTCCCATTCAAACTCTGACCTTTCAGCCCGAGTCCTCCCCCATTGTCAGGATGAAGCTAAATACAAATTGGAGGAATGGCATCTCATATTTCACTTGGGCAGCTTACACCCCAGTGGTATGAGTGCTGACTTCTCTAACTTCAAGTAACCCCTGCATTCCCTCTCTCTCCATCCCTCCCCCACCCAAGTCGCACCAGCTTCTCATTCTCACCCAGCAAACGGCTAACAATGGCCTGTTTCCTTTATCGTCATTACATTTTTGCATATCTTTCATTAATTTGTTCTATATCTCTCTACATCACCGTCTATATCTCTCGTTTCTGAAGAAGGGTCTCAACCCGAAACGTCACCCATTCCTTCTCTCCAGAGATGCTGCCTGTCCCGCTGAGTTACTCCAGCATTTTGTGTCTATTTAAACCAGCATCTGCACTTCCTTCCTACACATTCTGGCACATAGATAGGTGAGGGTGCTGGTTTAGTTTAGTTTAGTTTAGTTTAGTTTAGATTAGATTAGATTAGTTTAGTTTAGTTCAGTTTAGTTTTGTTAAGTTTAGAGATACAGCACTAAAACAGGCCCTTTGACCCACCAAGTCCACGCCAACCAGCAATCCCCGCACACTAACACTATCCTACACTCACTAGGGACAATTTACTTTTATACCAAAGCCAATTAACTTACAAACCTGTACATCTTTGGAGTGTGGGAGGAAACCGAAGATCTCAGAGAAAACCCAAACATGTCAACGTACAAACTCTGTACAGACAACGCCCGTAGTCAGGATTGAACCCGGGTCTCTGCCGCTGTAAGGCAGCAACTCTACCGCTACGCCACCGTGCTGCGGCGAGAAACTGCAGCGCATTTTGTAGACGAGTGCACGTCACACACACTGCTCACGAATGGTGCCAAATAGACAAATTCTTGATTAGAACGGGTGTCAAGGGTTATGGGGAGAAGGCAGGAAAATGGGATTGGGAGGCAGAGATCAGCCATGATTGAATGGTGCAGTAGACTCGATGGGCCGAATGACCCAATTCTACCCGTGAACTCGTGAACTCGTGAACCATCTCCTCCAGCAGCCCGTTCGATATTCCCACCTGTGGGAAAAAGTAGCTCCTCAGGTTCCTGTTAAAAATATCCACTGACTTGACCTCCACAGCCTTCTGAGGCAAATAATTCCACAGATTCACCACCCTCTGGCTAAAGACATTGCTCCTTATCTTCCTAAAATAACGTTCTTTAATTCTGTGGCTATGACCTCTTGTCCTAGACTCTCCCACTAGTGGAAACATCCTCTCCACACCACTCTATCCAAGCCTTTCACTATTCGGTAAGTTTCAATGACGTAACCCCTCATCCTTCTAAACTCTGGTCAATGGGTAATTTTATAGCGGAGAGTCTAGGACCAGAGGGCACAGCATAAATATAAAGTTCAGAAGATGAGGAGGAATTTCTTCAAACAGAGGGTGGTGAATTTGTGGAATTCATTGCCACAGAAGGCTATGGAGGCCAAGTCAGTGGATATATTTAAGGCAGAGATAGATAGATTCTTGATTAGTACAGGTGTCAGGGTTATGGGGGGGAAGGCAGGAGAATGGGGTGCGGAGGGAGAGATAGATTGGTGATGATTGAATGGCAGTGTAGACTTGATGGGCCGAATGGCCTAATTCTGTCCCTATCACTTATCACCTTAGTGATTAGTGCGGGTGTGAGGGGTTATGGAGAGAAGGCAGGAGAATGGGGGTGGGAGGGAGAGATAGATCGGCCACGATGGAATGGCTTGACCTTGTTGGTGCTGGAGGTGATGGATTCGGGAGGAGGTGCCAATGCAGCTAAGGGGTGTGAGTAACAGCAGCACATTTTGTCGACGGGGGTGCATTGCAGCCATTGCTCCAGGCAGGGGCCACCAATGCGTGGAATGGTGCAGCACTGCCAATGAAGAGGGCTGGACGGTCCCGAGCTCTCGAGTGTCATGCAACTCCTTTACAGCAATGAAACACAATCTCCCCACCAGGCCTGTCCTGGGTAAAGTTCGCAGCTCATAGTTTACATTGGGGAACTTGAATTTATTACTTGTCGAGGAAGGAACTGCATATGCTGGTTTAAACCAAAGATAGATGCAGAATGCCGGAGTAACTCAGCGGGACAGGCAGCATCTCTGGAGGGAAGGAATGGGTCGAGACCCTTCTTGAATTTATTACTTTCCCTTCCTCGTTCCCTGAATGTTCTGAAGTCCATTCGTTGACAACGGAGGGAGTTTGTTCATTTGCACTGTACATTTCCACAGGTTCATAAACTCTCGGAGCAGAATGAGGCCATTCGGCCCAGCAAGTCCACTCTGCCATTTCGATCATGCCTGTTCTATCTTTACCTCAATCCCATTCTCCAGCCTTCTCCTCAAAAGTTCAGAATTGATAGGTGCAGAATTTGGCCATTCGGCCCATCTAGTCTACTCTGCCATTCGTTCATGGCTAATCTATCTTTCCCTCTCAACCCCATTCTCCTGCCTCCTCCCCATAACCCCTGATACCCGTGCTAATCAAGAATCTATTTATGCCCGCCTTAAAAATACCCAATGACTTGGCCTCCACAGCTGTCTGTGGCAATGAATTCCACAGATTCGTTGTATCTCCACAACACAGTACAGCACAAGGACAGGCCCTTCGGCCCACAATGTCCATGCAAAACACGGTGACATGTTAAACTGATCTCATCTGCTGCAAGTGTCAAGTATAAATATATACTCTGTGTGTATGTGTATAAATATATATACACATACACACACACACACATATATGTATATATCGGTCGCTCACGGTGGCACAGCAGTAGAGTTGCTGCCTTACTGCGAATGCAGCACCGGAGATCCGGGTTCGATCACGACTACGGGCGCTGTCTGTACGGAGTTTGTACGTTCTCCCCGTGACCTGCGTGGGTTTTCTCCGAGATCTTCGGTTTCCTCCCAAGCTCCAAAGACGTACAGGTTTGTAGGTTAATTGGCTTGGCAAATGTGAAAATTGTCCCTAGTGTGTGTGGGATAGTGTTAATGTACGGGGATCGCTGGTTGGAGTGGACCCAGTGGGCCGAAGGGCCTGTTTCAGCACTGTATCTCTAAACTAAACAAAAGTAAACTATACATATATGATACATATATTTATATATATATATGGCATATTATATATGTATATATATATCTTATATTTCTTATAGTTTTTTATATACAGTATATCATTTTATATACAGTATTTATACAGTATATACATATATTCAGTATATCATTTTATATACACTATATATACAGTATATATAAGAAACTATAACTGTGCAAATACAAAACCAATGTTCCTCATCCTAGTTTCGAGCTTATTTGGAGGTTGTACTGTTGGGCTATTAAACACTACAATATCCTTAAAAACATTCACTGCTCCTGAACCTGAACATTTCAGTTTTCAGGCTCCTGTACCTTCTTCCCAATGGCAGGGGTGAGATGAGAGCACGGCCAGGGTAGTGTGGGTCTCTGACAATGCTGGCTGACTTTTTGAGGCAGCAACTCCTGTAGATCCCTTCGATGGTCGGGAGGTCAGTACCTGTGATGGACCGGGCAGTGTTCACTCCCATTCCCTGCGATTCCTTGTGCCTGTCTAAAAGCCTCTTAAACGCCACTCTCGTATCTGCCTCCACCACCATCCCTGGCAGCGCGTTCTAGGCACCCACCACCCTCTGTGTAAATAAAACTGCCCCACACATCTCCTTTAAAGACTATGCCTTGACTTCTTGATATTTCAACTGTGGAAGATGGTCTATCTACCTGTCTTTATCTCTCATCATTTGATATGCACCTTTTAATACTTCAAATGATCAGACAGAATTTTTTTATTCACATCTGAGCGGGTAGTATGGTCTCTGTTTAACTACCGATCTGAATGACACATGTTTAGAGAATATATTATCTTCGAACAGTACTAAGCAGTTAAACGATATGGGAGAAATCAGGATTTGTGTTTCTATAACATCTTAAACTATCTCAGATGTTATGATACACGAGATATGGCAGCAATTTTTTACACATTGCAAAGAAGAAAGAATATGTTAAATAATTTCTCAGTGCTGGGAAAAACTAGGGCAGCACGGTGGCGCAGCGGTAGAGTTGCTGCCTCAAGGCGCCAGAGAAGCAGGTTCGATCCCGACTACGGGTGCTGTCTGTACGGAGTTTGTACGTTCTCCCCGTGACCTGCGTGGGTTTACTCCAAGATCTTCGGTTTCCTCCCACACTCCAAAGACGCACAGGTTTGTAATTTAAAAATCTTGGTATAAATTGTCCACTGGTGTGAGTAGGATATTGTTAATGTGCGGGGATCGCTGGTCGGTGCGGACTCGCTGGGCCGAAGGGTCTGTTTCGGCACTGTATCTCTAAACTAAACCAAGACTGTGGGTGCTGGAAATTGAACTAAAAACAGAAATTTAGTTTAGTTCATTATTGCCATGGATACTGAGATACAGTTAAGTTTGTTTTCCGTGCTACCCAGTCGAAGCTTACTGTACAAGAATACAACCTTACAGAAGATAGAATGAAACAGATGTAACTAGAGTCTCTTAGCTTTAGCTTAGTTAGTTTAACCCATTCGGCCCATCAAATCTATTCCGACATTCAATCATGTCTGATCTATCTCTCCCTCCTAACCCCATTCTCCTGCCTTCTCCCTCTGACACCCGTACTAATCAAGAATCTATCTATCTCAGCCTTAAAAACATCCACTGACTTGGCCTCCACAGCCTCCACAGCAATGAATTCCACAGATTCACCACCCTCTGACTAAAATAATGTAACTCTAATTTAATCCAAGTAACCCCTGTATTTCCTCTCGCTCCATCCCTCTCCCACCCAAGTCCTCTTGCTAATTTCACCATTTGTATCCCTTCGTTATCAACTTGTCCCCATTGTGGGCTCCTCCTTTCCTGAGTCATCGATGCAGGCTCTGCTTTGTTCAGTACCTTCCCATACCTCTAGTTTCCCCTCCCCCGCACCCGACTCTTAGTCTGATGACGGATCACTTAGTTTTTAGAGATACAGCATGGAAACAGGCCCTTCGGCCCACCGAGTCCATGCCGACCAGCAATCCCCGCACACTAACACTATCCTACACACACTAGGGACAATTTACATTTATACCAAGCCAATTTACCTACAAACCAGTACATCTTTGGAGTGTGGGAGGAAACCGGAGCTCCTGGGGAAAATCCACGCAGGTCACAGGGAGAACGTGCAAACTCCGTACAGACGGCACCTGTAGTCAGGATTGAACCCGGATCTCTGGCGCTGTAAGGCAGCAACTCTATCGCTGCGCCATCGTGCCGCCCGGTAGCTTTAGGTTCATTATTGTCACGTGTACCAAGGTACAGTGAAAAGCTTTGTTTTACATGCTATCCTATCAGATCTATTACAGGTGCACAACCTTTTATGCGAAAGCCTTGGGACCAGACACTGCTCGGATTTCGGAATTTTTCGGATTTCGGAATGGAAGATGTTTAGCGTAGATTAGGTGGGTAGCGCGGGCGGCTTGAAATGTCTGGAGCGGCTGCCTCCTCCCCGGAGACCGGGGAATCATTGTAAATCATTGCTTAAATGTTAGTCAGTTAGTTTGGAGGGATTTTATGTGGTGGGGGGGGGGGGGGGTTAAGGGGGAAACTTTAATTCTTAGTCCCCTACCTGGTCGGAGAGGCGGGGAGTGGGCAATGCCTTACCGGGTCGCCGTGCAGTAAGCTCCGGAGCGCTGTGGCCGCCGACTCCCAACATCGCGGAGCTGGGGGATGCGGGCGGCGCCGGTTGGAGCTCCGACCCCGGCAACTCTACCCCTGGCTGCGCAGCGCTCCAAATCCAGCGCCGCCCACGGCCGGACGCCCGCAGCCCCAGCTCCGCGATGTTGGGAGTCGGCGGCGTCGCAGCGCTGGGATACCAGCGGGGAGCGGGCAATGCCTTACCGGGTCACCGTGCGGTAAGCTCCGGAGTGCTGTGGCCGCTGACTCCCAACATCGCGGAGCTGGGGCTGCGGGCGTCCGGTCGCGGGCAGCGGGCGGCGCTGGATTTGGAGCGCTGCGCAGACAGGGGTAGAGTTGCCGGGGTTGGAGCTACAACAGGCGCCGCCCGCGGCCGGACGCCCGCAGCCCCAGCTCCGCGATGTTGGGAGTCGGCGGCCTCAGCGCTCCGGAGCTTACTGCGCGGCGACCCGGTAAGGCATTGCCCGCTCCCCGCCTCTCCGACCAGGTAGGGGACTAAGAATTAAAGTTACCCCCTTCACATAAAAGCCCTCCAAACTAACTGACTAACATTTAAGCAATGATTTACAGATGTTTAAGTGTCTCCCCGGTCTCCGGGGAGGAGGCAGCCGCTACAGTAGTACAGACCTGGGTTGACCGTGGGTCGTTTCGGGTCAAGTTTGGTGCCAAATGCAAGCTTTGGTGTGCAGACGACATCCTGGGAAAAATGTCCGGTTTTCGGAGCTTTTCGGTTTCCGGAACTCCGGATAAAAGGTTGTGCACCTGTAATACTATAAATACATCCAAGTAGGAGTTTGTGGATGTCCTGTAGCGGCTGGTAATGCTAACGGTAGGTACTCGGGACATCCGGTAAACTTGTTACGTTTTTTTCATCCCTGCAAAAAATGTCCACGAGTAAGAAAATACTGCTGATGAAAAATATTGTTACTTTTTACTCGTACGAGCCGCTATGAGACATCCACCAACTCCTACGGACATTCTCCGAGTTCGAATCAATGGAAAACTCGTGAATTACCTCGTATGGTGGGACAGGGGCTTTAGGGTAAAATTGTAAGTTGTCCCTTGTGTGTGTAGGATGGTGCTAGTATAGGCGGTGATCGCTGGCCGGCATGGACTCAGTGGGCTGAAGGGCTGTATCTCCAAAGTCAAAAATCTAAATACAATCAACCCAAACTCAAATACAATACTTTGATGATCACGGCAAGAAGCTGGATGTTGCCCTCAACAGCGCCCTGCGGATGCCTATGAGCCACCCCAGTAAACCAACTGCCCGTCTTCGCTGGCATCGCCCCAGCCAACATCAGACGAGAAGCAGCCACAGCTGACCTTCTCTCGAAAGGCACACAGACCAGTGAATCCCACCTCCTCCATCAGATGGTCACAGAGACACCACGACGAGTGCACCACAAGTCACGGCACCACTTTGCCACGCCGCCCAAGAGCTTCTCTGCACAACACCGGCTGACACTTCTACGGGCGCCTGGGTCAAGACGAGATGGAGAGACCAGTGGAAGTCAGCAGAACCATCTAGGCTACACCATTACATCGATGACCCCATGGACGTCTCTGGCCCGAAAGCAGTGGAAAACCCTCAACCGCTTAAGGACAGGCGTCGGACGCTATGGAGTAGCGATGAAGAGGTGGGGACAGTGGACAGTGAGCGCCTCCTGCGAGTGTGGGGACCCAACACAGACAGTGAAGCACATCGTCACCAGCTGCCCCAAACACCGGCCACCGAATGGTGAACGAGGTCTGATTGACCTGGACGATGACATGTTGGCCTGGCTCGCCTCAACGGAGCTGCAGGTCTAAAAGACATAGAAACATAGAAACATAGAAAATAGGTGCAGGAGTAGGCCATTCGGCCCTTCGAGCCTGCACCGCCATTCAATATGATCATGGCTGATCATCCAACTCAGTATCCTGTATCTGCCTTCTCTCCATACCCCCTGATCCCTTTAGCCACAAGGGCCACATCTAACTCCCTCTTTAATCTAGCCAATGAACTGGCCTCAACTACCTTCTGTGGCAGAGAATTCCACAGATTCACCACTCTCTGTGTAAAAAATGATTTTCTCATCTCGGTCCCAAAAGACATCCCTCTTATCCTTAAACTGTGACCCCTTGTTCTGGACTTCCCCAACATCGGGAATAATCTTCCTGCATCTAGCCTGTCCAACCCCTTAAGAATTTTGTAAGTTTCTATAAGATCCCCCCTCAATCTTCTAAATTCAAGCGTGTACAAGCCGAGGCTATCCAGTCTTTCTTCATATGAAAGTCCTGCCATCCCAGGAATCAGTCTGGTGAACCTTCTCTGTACTCCCTCTATGGCAAGAATGTATTTCCTCAGATTAGGAGACCAAAACTGTACACAATACTCCAGGTTAACGTTGTGATAGTCCCTGCCTCAACAGCTCGTTCCATACACCCACCTCCCTTTGCATGAAAAATGTACCCCTCAGATTCCTATTGAATTTTTTCCCCCTCACCTTAAACCTATGTCCCCTGGTTTTGTCAATTCCCCTACTCTGGGCAAGAGACTCCGCTGCTCAGGAGATATTGAATAAGGATACTTCATGTCTATCTAAATAAGCAGTCTGATCTGGATTAAACACCACAGACTAACTGCACCCAAAATATCCGACCAAGGTTGCTGAATCTGTGGAATTATTTGCCACAGACATTTGTGGAGGCCAAGTCAATGGATATTTTTAAGACAGGGATAGATAGATTCTTGATTAGTACGGGTGTCGGGGTTATGGGGAGAAGGCAGGAGAATGGGGTTAGTAAGGAGAGATAGATCAGTCATGATTGAATGGCGGAGTAGACTTGATGGGCCGAATGGCCTAATTCACTTGCGAACTTATGAAAACATAGGTAGAACATAGAACAGGACAGCACAGGAAAAGGCCCTTCGGCCCACAATGTCCAAGTTAAACTGATCTCATCTGCTTGTAAATGGTCCACATCCCTCTATCCCCTACACTTCCATGTGCCTATCTAAAAGCCCCTCAAACACTTGTGAATCTGCCTCAATAGACAATAGACAATAGGTGCAGGAGTAGGCCATTCGGCCCTTCGAGCCAGCACCGCCATTCAATGTGATCATGGCTGATCATCCCCAATCAGTACCCCGTTCCTGCCTTCTCCTCATATCCCCTGACTCCGTTATTTTTAAGAGCCCTATCTAGCCCTCTCTTGAAAGCATCCACAGAACCTGCCTCCACCGCCCTCTGAGGCAGAGAATTCCACAGACTCACCACTCTCTGTGAGAAAAAGTGTTTCCTCATCTCCGTTCTAAATGGCTTACTCCTTATTCTTAAACTGTGGCCCCTGGTTCTGGACTCCCCCAACATCGGGAACATGTTTCCTGCCTCCAGCGTGTCCAAGCCCTTAACAATCTTTTATGTTTCAATGAGATGCCCTCTCATCCTTCTAAACTCCAGAGTGTACAAGCCCAGCCGCTCCATTCTCTAAGCATATGACAGTCCCGCCATCCCGGGAATTAACCTTGTAAACCTATGCTGGGCTCCCTCAATAGCAAGAATGTCCTTCCTCAAATTAGGGGACCAAAACTGCACACAGTACTCCAGGTGTGGTCTCACTAGGGCTCTATACAACTGCAGAAGGACCTCTTTCCTCCTATATTCGAGGGACTTGATGGGCCGAATGGCCTAATTCTGCTCCTATCGCTTCCACGACAGGAGCTGAATGGATCCATTGTCCCCTTGTGTCCCAGCAAGTCTTTGGAAAGCAAAAGGCAACACAACCGTGATCCCATGGTTGGCCATCCACATCTGGAGTGTGAGGATGTGTGACCTTTGACCTAGCGTTGCCTGGCAATAGGGAGGATGAGGGGAACAGGCTGTAAATAAAGAGTATTATTTTGCCAAAATTCCTGACGTGGAATATTCCACTGCCTGAACTTTGGACCTTCCTTAAGATAATTTATGTTGTTGAAATCCCTTTGTATAATTCTTGGCCTAAGGCGGACGAGGGATGCCGTAATTCACTACAAGAATCAAAAGGCTTAAGTAAGCGTGGGCAGCACGGTGGCGCAGCGGTAGAATTGCTGCCTCACAGCGCCGGGTTCGATCCCGACTACGGGCGCTGTCTGCACGAGGTTTGTACGTTCTCCCCATGACCTGCGTGGGTTTTCCCCGGGTGCTCCGGCTTCCTCCCGCGCTCCAAAGACGTGCGGGCCCGCTGAGTGACTCCAGCTTTTTGTGTCTATCTTCGGTCTAAACCAACATCTGCAGTTCCTTCCTACACAGGACAATTTGTGTTCATGTTCCTTCGGAAATAGGAGAATGAGTGCTCACTGGATTCAAATATGTAAGCTTGAAAGGGTGGTTATCAACTTGAGAATCACAATGGAATCCATTGCCATGGACAGCTGTGGAGGCCAAGTCGTTGGGTATTTTTAAAATGGAGATTGACCCATTCTTGATTAGTAAGGATGTCAATGGCTGTGGGGAGAAGGCAGGAGAATGGGGTTGAGGGGGTAAGACAGATCAGCCATGATTGAATGGTGGTGTAGACTTGATGGGCCAAATGGCCTCATTCTGCTCTTATGACTTTGGTAGCAAAACAGGAAGGCAGAGAGTCATATGCTGAGAGAATGGAGCAGCTGCTTGTACACCCTGGAGTTTAGAAGGATGAGAGGGTATCTCATTGAAACATATAAGATTGTTAAGGGTTTGGACACGCTAGAGGCAGGAAACATGTTCCCGATGTTGGGGGAGTCCAGAACCAGGGGCCACACAGTTTAAGAATAAGGAGTAAGCAATTTAGAATGGAGATGGGGAAACACTTTTTCTCACAGAGAGTGGTGAGTCTGTGGAATTCTCTGCCTCAGAGGGCGGTGTTGGCAGGTTCTCTGGATGCTTTCAAGAGAGAGCTAGATAGGGCTCTTAAAAATAGCGGAGTCAGGGGATATGGGGAGAAGGCAGGAACGGTGTACAGATTAGGGATGATCAGCCATGATCACAGTGAATGGCGGTGCTGGCTCGAAGGGCCAAATGGCCTACTCCTGCACCTATTGCCTATTGTCTATTGTCTATGACTTAATAACAAACAGAGATTTGTAGTTATAAAACAAGGTGCCATTCATTCAAAACCAAGTTTAGTTTCGTTTTTTAATTTAGGGACACAGCGTGGAAACAGGCCCTTCGGCCCATCAAGCCGGCACCGGCCAGCGATCCCCGCACACTAGCACTATCCTACACAGCACTAGGGAGAATTTACAATCTTTACCAAAGCCAATTAACCTATAAACCTGCACGTCTTTGGAGTGTGGGAGGAATCCGGAACACCCGGAGAAAACCCACACAGTCACAAGCTCCACACTGACAGCACCCATAGCCAGTATTGAACCCGGGTCTCTGGCGTTGTAAGGCAGCAACTCTACCTCTGCGCCACCGTGCAGCATAGAAATATCTTCTCTCAGAGGGTGATGCATCGTTGGAACTACCTTTTCCTGAGGAGTTAGATAATTATTTGAAAGTTTGTGGTATTGAGGAAATAGATGGTATTGGCACAGAACCAACTGATCATATTGGATGGTGTGCTAGGTTTGATGGGCCGAATGGACCCTTCCTGCCCCTATTCTCTTGTGTTCTCTTTTGTGAATGAATCCCCCACTCCTGGCCTCCTTAGTGTGGTCTAGAATGTTGTGTAGTTTAGGGAAATATAACATAGAAACAGGCCCTTCGGCCCACCAAGTCCATGCTGACCATCGATCACCCATTCACACTAGTTCTATGTTATCCCACTTTCTCATCCGTTCCCTAGGGATACATTGGGGCCAATTTACAGAGGGTGAATTGGTAAACTCGGCTTATTGTCCTTGAGTCTGGCTGTTGTGCAGTACTATGTGAGTCGACTGAATAGCTGGCTTTTCACTGTACCTCGTTGCAGGTGAAGATAATAAACCCTACACAAATTAGCACAGTACCACGCTACCTGGAAGTTTTGCATTCAGGAGCAGAGTCATAAAGTCATAGGGTGATACAGCGTGGAAACAGGCCCTTCGGCCCAACTTGCCCACACCAGCCAACAATGTCCCATCTACACTATTCCCACCTGCCCGCTTCACTGTAGTCCATTCAAGTCAAGTCAAGTCAATTTTATTTCTATAGTACATTTAAAAAACAACTCTCGTTGACCAAAGTGCTTTACATTGGTGGAGGTACTAACGTTATAGTTCGGTTCGGAGTGGCGGCGCGGCTCTGGCTGCAGCGGCTCACCGGCAGTCCTGTTTGTTTTGTGTTTTTTTGTGTTGTTTATTTCGTTTTGGTTAGTCTAGTTTTGGTTTTTAGTTTGTGTTTTGGGGGGGGTTGAAACGGGGCTTGCTGTCTCTCCCTGCGGGGGAATGCGACTTTTTTGTCGTATTCCCCTTCTCTGCCTCTGTCTGCGCTGAGGCCTAATGACGGAGCTGGCGACCTCGAGGCTCAGGAGGCAGAGCCCGCCAGGACTCGCCCTGAGCTCGCTCCCGTGAGGGCGGCCCGGCTCGGGGCTGGAACAATGCTTCCGTGAGGGGCTGTGACGCTCCCGGGAGGGCGGCCTGGCCCGAGGAAGGAACGGTGCTTCCGTCGGAGTGGCCGAGCTCGGGGAGGTACGGCGTTCCCAGCCCGAGGGAGGAGCGGCGCCCATGTCGGGGCGGCCCAGCCCGAGGGAGGAGCGGCGCCCATGTCGGGGCAGCACAGCCCGAGTGAGGTACGGCGCCCATGTCGGGGCGGCCTGGCGCGGGGCTGAGACGGTAACGGTACTCACGTGGGGGCGATCCGGCTCGGGGCTGGAACGGTGCTCCGGTGGCTGGGACGGTGTTCTGCCGGTGGTGGCCTGAGTCCGGGGTTTGCCGCGGGCCAGCGGCTGCGTCAGCAGGACTGGTGGGCGGCAGCTTCAACCACCCCGGGCCGCGGTGATTGAGCCGCGGGACAGTTTTTAACATCGCCCGGTGGGGTATAGCCTCAGCGCAGAGGGAGAAGAGGAGGGAAGAGACTGCAGCCCTAAGACTTTTGCCTCCATCACAGTGAGGAGATGCTGGGTGGACTCACTGTGGTGGATGTTAATGTGTGTTTATTGTTGTTTTTTATTGTATTGTATTGTATGTTTGACTGCTGCAATTTCGTTCAGACTTCGGTCTGAATGACAATAAAGGCTATCTAATCTAATCTAATCTAATCTAATACAACATTGGTTCATAGATTAAGTACATACATAAATACATACATACAGCCCTCCCTCAGAGGACGTCAAAAAAGACTTGAGTAAAGATGAGTTTTAAGCCTCGACTTAAAAGAGTCGATGGAGGGGGCAGTTCTGATGGGAAGGGGGATGCCGTTCCACAGACTAGGAGTTGCAACCGCAAAGGCCCGGTCGCCCCTGAGCTTATGCCTAGACCGCGGGATGTTCAGTAACCCCAAGTCGGCCGATCTGAGGGACCTGGAGGTGGTGCGGTGGGTAAGCAGACTTTTGATGTAGGTGGGGGCAAGCCCGTTAAGGGCTTTGTAGACATAAAGGAGGATCTTGAAATTGATTCGGAACCGCACAGGGAGCCGGTGGAGAGAGGCCAGGATCGGGGTGATGTCGGGTGCCCGTCAGGAGTCTCGCTGCGGCGTTTTGTACCAGTTGCAGGCGGGACAGGGAAGATTGGCTGATGCCAGTGTGAAGGGAGTTGCAGTAATCGAGGCGGGAGGAGTAAACGTGTCCTATCCACGTACCTGTCTAATTGTTTCTTAAACGTTGCGATAGTCCCTGCCTCAACTACCTCCTCTAAAAATAAAAAAACTCTGGCAGCTCGGTCCTTTCACCCACCACCAAAGATGCCCCTCAGTGGGAGGAGCCATCTTGGGGAACGGCTGCTAACCAGCAGCCGTCCGTTTAATTCACTTTTTTTTGCAGTTTTAGTTAGTCCTGCGCCCTGTTTGTGGGAGAGATAGTCTTTTTAATGTGGGGGGTAGGGGGTAATAATATTTCTAGGTCCCTACCTGGTCGGTGAGGCAGCTTTTTCTCCGGGCTGCCCCGTCGACCCGTCCTCGTGGCCTACCAGCGGGCTTGGAGCGCCGTTTCCTGGCGGGGACCGCCCAGCACCTCGGCTTCGGTGGCGGCACAGCGCTGGAGCGCTATCGCGGAGCGGAGCGGGCGATGCCTTCCCTGGGTCGCCGCGCTGGATCGACGCGCTGGAGCTCCGGTGAGCTGCGACCGCCGAGATCAACACCTCCGGGCTGCGGGTCTGCGGAGCGGGCGGCGCCAACTTTAACATCGGGAGCCTGGGAGCTCCAAACTGGCGTGGCCTTGTCGGCTTCGGAAGCCGCGGTCCCCAGTTAGGAAGCGGCCGTTCCAGGTGGCCCAGCCGCTGAAAGGACTCTCCCGACGCCGGGGCAACACCACCCAGCCAGAACGGCCAGGAACATCGGGCCTCCGCAGAGGCAATAGCGGAGGCCTCAATAGGCCTGACTTTGGGAGAACTGGGGATGGGGACTGGACATTGTGACTTCCCCCACAGTGGTATCCATTGTGGGGGGATGATTTTTCGTGTGTAATGTGAATATGTTAGTCTGTGTCCAAGATGGCTGTCGGAAGGGAGAGTGGACGCTGGCGCGCTTTAGCTGCCGCTGCTCTCTCTTCACATTGTGTTTTTGATTTTTTGTCTTTGGAGCGAATTCTGTCTTTAATTTGTGTATTGGTGATGTCCTTATTATTTATTTTACTCCGACTATATGTTTTTTCTCTCTTGTTAATTTTCTGTAAGGTATCCTTGAGACTTTGAAAGGCGCCCGCAAATAAAATTTATTATTATTATTAGACACCTGTAAAATCTTTCCCCCTTCACCTTAAACCTACGCCTGTTTCTCGATTCCCCCCCACTTTGGGCAAGAGATTCTATGCATCCAGCAAGTTCTATTCCGCTCATGATATTAAACAGTTCTGAAATATTAAGATCTGACTGAGAATGTTTTTGACTGATATATAACACTGCCTGGTCTCCGTTACTGTATCGCACATCAAAGGCCCTCGATAGTCCTAATTATCTGAAACTGATACTCCATCAGACGTGTAGCCTGGGCTCTGTACCACTACACTCCTGTAACCCTCACGTCACCTCTCCTTGTTCCACTGCACTGCAAAATGCTTTGTCCATTCTCCTCCGTTAAAGTTTGCCCCTTCACCTCCTACCTCTCGATGCGATACGATATACCTTTATTTATCCTAGGAGGGAATTGGTCTGCCATCATTCAAGAAAGAGTTGACTATAGCTCTTAGGGATAACAGAATCAAGGGATATGGGGAGAAAGCAGGAACGGGGTACTGATTCTGGATGATCAGCCATGATCATATTGAATGGCAGTGCAGGTTCGAAGGGCCGAATGCACTTATTTGCTATGTTTCTATGTTAACAGTCATAAAAAACACAACAAAATACATGAAACATGAAATTTAAGTGACGAGTGGAAAGGATTGGGGATGTGCAAAGATTGGGGTGGCGAGTGGTTTGTGTAGGGAGTCACTCAGTCGACCCCATGACAGAAGGGGGAGGAGTTGTACAGTTTGATAGCCTCAGGGAAGAAGGATCCCCTGTGGCGTTCTGTGCTGCATCTTGGTGGGACCAGTCTGTTGCTGAAGGTGCTCCTCAGGTTGACCAGTGTGTGTCGTGGAGGGGGTGTGAGCTGTATTGTCCAGGATGCTCCGCAGTTTGAGGAGCGTCCTCCCCTCCAAGACCAACCTCCCGTGAATCCAACTGCAACTCCAACTCCGCCCCCAGGATGGAGCCGGCCTTCCTGACGAGCTTGTTGATCCTGTTGGTATTCCGTGGCCTTCGCCCTGCTGCCCCGGCACACGGCAGTGTAGGAGATGGAATTGGATACCACCGATTGGTAGAACATCTGCAGCATCTTACTACAGATGTTGAAAGAGCGGAGCCTCCTCACCCTAGCTCACAGGTGGGGTGGGTAAGATGAGGCAGTGGTCAAACTACAGCGGGGACCAAAGATCCTATAGCGGAGCAAGATAGACCACTCCTGCTAACTGCAATGGGCTGACGTGCAGTACGCAACGGAGCGGAACGTGGGCCTTTTTTTCATCCATTTCCGTAACCGGACCCGACCCGACTCGCAGTGTAATCAGCGTTGCGGGGGAACAGTTTGTGTTAATAAATTAAAATTCTGAAAATGGGGAGAAGATTTTTCCCAAATAACTTTTATTTTTGCGAGGACATTTCCGTAACCGGCTTCCGTCTCCGCACTAGTATTCTCTGCCTCAAAGGGCAGTGGAGGCCGGTTCTCTGGATGCTTTCAAGAGAGAGGGCTCTTAAAGATGGAGGAGTCAGGGGATATGGGGAAGAATGCAGGAACGGGGTACTGATTGGGGATGATCAGCCATGATCACAGTGAATGGCGATGCTGGCTCGAAGGGCCAAATGGCCTACTCCTGCACCTATTGTCTATTGTCTATTGTCTATTGGATCTTTGGTGCGGAGACGGAAGCCGGTTACGGCAATGGGGCCGAAAATTACCCATGAATCCGCCCATGACCGTACTATGTCTTTTTCGTCGTGTGGACTATCTTGCTCTGCTATATGATCTTTGGCGGTGACTGGACTATACATAGTCCGTCTAAGTCTAGTAAATCACTGGCCACCCTTCTGATGCCAGTAAATACATCTCAGATGAATGGATTTAATATATACCTCTTCTCTCTCCGTGTTTTTATTCACTTTATTATTGGCTGAGGTACCCTCAGGCAATGCCTGGTATATAACAGGGCTATAGTTATTCAACAATATAAAATAATGATACAACTGGGGGATTCCAGGTGGGTTTTACAGGGTGCACCTCAGACTCCATGATACACACATTGATGGCTCAGGTATGAACCATTTTGACGTCATAACACTATATATCTGGGCGGCGCAGTGGTAGAGTTGCTGCCTTACAGCGCCAGAGACCCGAGTTCGATCCTGATCACGGGTGCTGTCTTTACAGAGTTTGCACGTTCTCCCCGGCACCCACACTCCAAAGACGTGCAGGTTTGTTGGTTCATTGGCTTGTTATGAATGTAAACACTCCACAGTGTGTGTTCTAAGTGTGCGGGGATCACTGGGTGGTATGAATTGTACAGGGTCTTGGTGAGACCACACCTGGAGTATTGCGTACAGTTTTGGTCTCCTAATCTGAAGAAAGACATTCTTGCCATAGAGGGAGTACAGAGAAGGTTCACCAGACTGATTCCTGGGATGTCAGGACTTTCATATGAAGAAAGACTGGATAGACTCGGCTTGTACTCGCTAGAATTTAGAAGATTGAGGGGGGATCTTAAAGAAACTTTCAAAATTCTTAAGGGGTTGGACAGGCTAGATGCAGGAAGATTGTTCCCGATGTTGGGGAAGTCCAGAACAAGGGGTCACAGTTTAAGGATAAGGGGGAAGTCTTTTAGGACCGAGATGAGAAAAACATTTTTCACACAGTGAGTGGTGAATCTGTGGAATTCTCTGCCACAGAAGGTAGTTGAGGCCAGTTCATTGGCTATATTTAAGAGAGAGTTAGATGTGGCCCTTGTGGCTAAAGGGATCAGGGGGTATGGAGAGAAGGCAGGTACAGGATACTGAGTTGGATGATCAGCCATGATCATATTGAATGGCAGTGCAGGCTCGAAGGGCCGAATGGCCTACTCCTGCACCTATTTTCTATGTTTCTATGCTTCTATGAACTCAGTGGGCTGAAGGGCCTGTTTCCCCACTGTATCTCGAAACTAATCTAAACTAAATCTACAGTATAACGTATCGTTTAAGCAAGAGGTGGTCCTTGAGTTCCGTTACTGAGGTAGGTTTGGGTTGTATAGGTTGCTTGACGAACTTGATGGGTGAAGGAAAGTATCTGTTACTGAACCTGTTGCTGTGGGACTCCAGGCTTCTGCACCTCCTGCCCGATGGTGGCATTGAGAAGGGGGCACGGTCTGGATGGTGGGCATCCTTGATGGTAGATGCCACCTTCTTGAGGCAGAGCCTCATAGACTTCTCGAGTCAAACGGGCATGGAAGCAGGCCAACTTGCCCATGCCCATTAAGATGCCCCATCTACACTAGTTCCACCTGCCTGCGTTTGCCCCATATTTAAACCTCCTTCATGCCTCACATTGCTGGAGGGGAGGGGAGGGGAGGGGAGGGGAGGGGAGGGGAGGGGAGGGGAGGGGAGGGGAGGGGAGGGGGGGGGAGGGAGGGGAGGGGAGGGGAGGGGAGGGGAGGGGAGGGGAGGGGAGGGGAGGGGAGGGAGGTCCATGTGTGATGGACCAGGCTGCGTCCACAACTGCCTAAGTCTTTAACCATTTGCTTCAATGGTGGTGGGGGGGGGGGGGGGGTGGGGGTGGGGGGGGGGATTGGGGGGTTAGAGGGGTTAAAACTGCACCCTTATCACTACATACATATGTAGCTCCAGGCTTAGAAACATCGACAAAAGGTGCAGGAGTAGGCCTTTTGGCCCTTCGAGCCAGCACCGCCATTCAATATGATCATGGCTGATCATCCCCAATCAGTACCCCGTTCCTGCCTTCTCCCCATATCCCCTGACTCCACTATCTGACGAGCCCTATCCAGCTCTCTCGTGAAAGTATCCAGAGAACCGGCCTCCGCCACCCTCTGAGGCAGAGAATTCCACAGCTTACCCCTTATTCTTAAACTGTGGCCTTTGGTTCTGGACTCCCTTTATTCCGTTAGCCCCAAGAGCTATATCGAACTCTCTCTTGAAAACATCCAGCGAATTGGCCTCCACTGCCCTCTGTGGCAGAGAATTCCACAGATTCACAACTCTCTGGGTGAAAAAGGTTTTCCTTATCTCAGTCCTAAATGACCTCCCCTTTATTCTTAAACTGTGTGACCCCTGGTTCTGGACTCCCCCAACATTGGGAACATTTTTCCTGAAACATTTTTCCTTATCTCAGTCCTAAACGGCTTATCGCTTATTTTTAAACTGGCTTGCCACTGTGGTCTGAGGTCTCTCAGTCTGAAGAAGGGTCTCGACCCGAGACGTCACCCATTCCTCTCCAGAGATGCTGCCTGTCCCGCTGAGTTACTCCAGCGTTTTGTGTCTATATTCGGCGTAAACCAGCATTTGCAGTTCCTTCCTACTCATTGCAACAAGTGCTTGATTATTTCAGTTCCTTGTCCTGTGTAAGGAGAAGTGAAACAAAACCAAAACAGCTGTGGACCCTCGAGCCTTGTACACCAGCCACTTACATCATGGGTAATCTGTTCCATTTATCTAGTCTAGTCCTGAATCCCTTTACACAACGCCCTAACAACAAACCTCCAAACTTACTATTGTATTTCGGAAATTAACCTCAGGGATCAACAGATTTCTTGGTTTTTCATTGTTCTTGTTACTTAGACACAGCCCACAACTTTTAGATAGATTCAAATTGCTGGAGTAACTCAACGGGTCAGGCAGCATCTCTGGAGAAAAAGAATGGGTGCTGTTTCGGGTCAAGACTCTTCTTCAGACTCCGATCTGGCGCTGCAAGCGCTGTAAGGCACTAACTCTACTGCTACGCCACATTGTCGCCGATACTATGGTACAGTCGCTATTGAGGGAGTGCAGCGTAGATTTACACGGTTAATTCCCGGGATGGCGGGACTGTCATATGCTGGGAGAATGGAGCGGCTGGGCTTGTACACTCTGGAGTTTAGAAGGATGAGAGGATATCTTATTGAAACATATAAGATTATTAAGGGTTTGGGCACGCTAGAGGCAGGAAACATGTTCCTGATGTTGGGGGAGTCCAGAACCAGGGGCCACACAGTTTAAGAATAAGGAGTAAGCCATTTAGAACGGAGACGAGGAAACACCTTTTCTCACAGAGAGTGGAGAGTCTGTGGAATTCTCTGCCTCAGAGGGCGGTGGAGGTCGGTTTTCTGGATACTTTCAAGAGAGAGCTAGATAGGGCGCTTAAAGATAGCGGAGTCAGGGGATATGGGGAGAAGGCAGCAATGGGGTACTGATTGGGGATGATCAGCCATGATCACATTGAATGGCGGTGCTGGCTCGAAGGGCTGAATGGCCTACTCCTGCATCTATTGTCTATTGTTTTGGGTCGAGACCCTTCTTGAGACTCTGCAAGCACTGCAAGTAATGTAAGGCACCAACTCTACCGCTAAGCCACCGTGTCACCGATACTATGATACAGTCCCCGGGCACAACAGGAAATAAGCTATTCCTGAGTCTCGTGGTACGCGCTTTCGTATCTTCTGGCCGACGGGAGACTGGAGATGAGGGAACAACTGGGGTGTAACTGGTCCTTGATTATGTTGGACAGAGTTTAGTTTAATTTAGAAATACAGCGGGGAAACAGGCCCTTCGGCCCACCGAGTCCGCACCGACCAGCGATCCCCGCACTATCCTACACACACTAGGGACAATTTTTACATTTACCAAGCCAATTAACCTACAAACCTGCACACCTTTAGAGTGTCGGAGGAAACCGAAGATCTTGGAGAAAACCCATGAGGAGAAGGTACAAACTCCGTACAGACAGCACCCGTAGTCAGGATCGAACCCGGGTCTCCGACGCTGTGAGGCAGCAACTCTACCGCTGCCCCACCGTGCCCGCCCACTTGATCCAAACAGCTCGAGTGATAATGAAGGCAACAAACTAGAACTGTTTCTGAAACTGAAACTGAATGGGAGAATGGACCTGGAAAACTATGGAACGACATGGAGCGGGAACAATCGATAGCCCAGACGAGTGTCGACGCCAGAAAATCATGGAGATTTAAGCAGCAGAAGGGATCCATTCGGCCCATCGTGTCAATGCCGTACCTAGGAGAGAATCCCCAAATTCCTATTCCCCTATACTTTCCTGCCAATTAGACCAATCACATTCCAAGTTTAGTTGAGTTTAGTTTAGTTTAGAGATACAGCGTGGAAACAGGCCCTTCGGCCCACCGAGTCCGCACCAACCAGCGATCCCCGCGCATTAACACTACCCCACAAACACACCCACACTCGGGACAATACCAAACCAATTAGCCTAGAAATCTGCACGAAACTGAAGATCCCAGAGAAAGTCCACGGGGAGAAAACACAAACTCCATGCAGCCAAGCCACCATATTTGGGGTTAAGCCCGGGTCACTGGCGCTGTAAGGCAGTAGCTCTACTGTTGCGCCACCATGGTAGATTAAATGACCTGTCCCACGAGCATGCGACGAGCACGACCAAACCGGAAGTGGGGGCTGCGCGGAGGTCGAGTGAATGAAGTGAAGTTTGAGCGAAGTCCGCGGGAAGTTCGCGCGTGACGTACGGCGTCGAGACGCTCCGTATGCCTGTCGAGGCGGTGCGTACGGCGTCGTGGCGGCTGCGGGCAGGCCGTAGCCGCGCGTAATTTTTGAACACGGTCAGTTTTTCTGAGCCCCGCGAGATGTCGGGACAAGCTCCGCACAACTCCATACGGCTCCGGCAATCGAAGTGGGAACGGCCCCGCGAGGCCGTACGGCTCAAGCGACCACGTTAGGTCGCGCTTGCTGCATGGAGTCGCATGCTCGTGGGACACACCCTTTAGGCAGGTCGGACTAGCTCTGGTTAAGTTCCCCGGGGAATGACGGACTGATATCTTGAGGTGTCCTGTAATTTCAGCTCCACTCTCAGCTGTCAGGAGGCAGAAGGAAGATATTCATTTCTGTGGTTACGTCATTATTTCTAGACACACTGAGAGTATCACGGGGACATCAGTAAGGCGACTCGGCACGGATTTAGCTAACTTCATCAGGCTTCCAACAACCCCCTGAAGTCACAGAGTGACAACAACTCAGCGGTCAAAGCCTTACCGGTACTTATACACAATGGACAATAGACCATAGACAATAGGTGCAGGAGTAGGCCATTCGGCCTTTCGAGCCAGCACCAACATTCACTGTGATCATGGCTGATCATCCCCAATCAGTACCCCGGAGGTCGAGTACCCCTGTTTTCTCCCCATATCCCCTGACTCCGCTATTTTTAAGAGCCCTATCTAGCTACATAGTCTGATCTAAGTGTACAAAATCATGAGAGGAATAGATCGGGTAGATGCACAGAGTCTCTTGCCCAGAGAAGGGGAATCGAGAACCAGAGGACACAGGTTCAAGGTGAAGGGGAAAAGATTTAATAGGAATCTGAGGCGTAACTTTTTCATGGATCAATAACCTGTGCCTGCCTTCTCCCCATATCCCTTGATTCCACTAGCCTCGAGAGCTCTATCTAACTCTCTCTTAAATCCATCCAGTGATTTGGCCTCCACTGCCCTCTGTGGCAGGGAATGCCATAAATTCACAACTCTCTGGGCGAAAATTTTTTTTCTCAACTCAGTCTTAAATGGCCTCC
>NC_045996.1:4856686-4906686 GCF_010909765.2 Amblyraja radiata | reverse complement strand
CGACCAGCGATACCCGCACATTAACACTACCCTACACACACTGGGGACAATTTACACATTTACACCAAGCCAAGGAACCTGTACATCATTGGAGAGTGGGAGGAAACCGAAGATCTCGGAGAAAACCCACGCAGTCACGGGGAGAACGTACAAACCCCGTACAGACAGCACCCGTAGTCCACGTTTTTGTGTGTATTCATGTGTGTGTGTGAGTGTGTGAGTGTGTGCGGGTGCGTGTTTATGCGTGTACGTATGGGTGTGTGTGTATGCGTGAGTACATCTGCGAGCATATGTGCATCATGTGTGCATCTGTGTGTGCACATAAGTTCATAAGTGTTAGGAACAGTATTAGGCCATTCAGCCCATCAAGTCTGCTCCGCCATTCAATTATGGCTGATCTATCTTTCCGTCCCAACCCCATTCTCCTGCCTTCTCCCCATAACCTCTGACACCCGAACTAATCAAGAATCTATCTCTGCCTTAAAAATATCCAACTTGGGCTCCACAGCCGTCTGTGGCAATGAATTCCACTGATTCACCACCCTTTGGCTAAAGAAATTCCTCTTCATCTCCTTCCTAAAGGAACATCCTTTAATTGACCTCTGGTCCTAGACTCTCCCACTAGCGGAAACATCCTCTCCACATCCACTCTATCCAGGCCTTTTCACACATGTACATCAAGTCTGACATGTATGTGTGTACATGCATGTGCTCGCATGTATGTGCGTGTGCATGTATGCACATGTGTATGTGCACGTGTGTGTGTTCAAGCACATACATGTGCGTGTGTCTGCATGAGGACATGTACCTGCACGCGCGCCTGCGTGCGCATGTATGTGTGTAAGTGTGTGTATACGTATCTCTATATGTGTTTGTGTGCGTGTGACATATATAGATAGATAGATAGATAGATAAAGATAGATAAATACTTTATTAATCCCCTTATTCAGGGGAAATTCTGATGTCCATGCAGCACACTAATAAAAATACAACACAGTATTCAAAGAAATTCAACACCAAAACATCCCCCCACAGTGATTCCCACTGTGGGGGAAGGCACAAAGTCCAGTCCCCATCCTCTTGTCCACCCATAGTCGGGCCTATTGAGGCCTCCACAGTCGCCGCCACGTGTATATATATATACACACACCACACAGACTGCACCCGAGCTCAGGTTCGAACCCAGGTCTCTGCTGCTGTGAGGCAGAGGCTCATTCTTGACGTACAAATTGAAAAAACACACATATATATACATATATATATATATATATATATATATATATATGCAGTCTGTGTGGAGTTTGCATGTTCACCCTGTGACCACGTGGGTTTCCTCCAGGTGCTCCGGTTTTCCCTCACATCCCAAAGACGTGCCGGTTTGTAGGTCGATTGGACTCGGTAAATTGCCCCTGGTGTGTCGGGAGTGTACGAGGAAGTTGGATAACAGTATTAGGCCATTCAGCCCATCAAGTCTGACCGATGGTTGGTGTGGACTCGATGGGCTGAAGGGCTTGTTCCTGCGCTGTATCTCTAAACCAAAACTAAACTAAAATCTGCATCATGGGAATAGATTGCAGGAATGTTCAGTGCTGAGTGACCTCAGCTCCTAACATGATCCGAGGAATTAATTGATGATCCAGGTGTACATGGTAGATCAGCAGTGAGCTCAGCTAGATTCACTTCTGGCAATGGTGACCAGCTAGTGCTCGGGCCAGATTAACTATGCTCTGGAGTACGACCAAGCAGACCATTGGGGAATATGTTTCATTGCACTGCGCACGTGCCCTTCTGTTCTACTATCTTGAATCTCAACACAAAGTGCTGGAGTAACTCAACGGGCCAGGCAGCGTCTCTGGAGAGAAGGAATATATATACATACATATATGATGAATGATGAATAAGTTTATTGGCCAAGTATTCACATACAAGGAATTTGCCTTGGTGCTCCGCCCGCAAGTGGCACTATGACATACAGTGACAGTTACGAATGACACATAAAACATTAAACATTAATAATAAAACATTATTGATTAAACATGTGAATTAAATAAAATACCAGACCAAAAGGAAACTACAGATTTTTGGTTATTGAGCAGAGGAGGGGAAAAAATCTAATCATGGGGAAAAAAGCTGTTTTTATGTCTGGCTGTGGCAGCTTTGACAGTCCGGAGTCGCCTTCCAGAGGGAAGTGATTCAAAGAGTTTGAATCACTTCTGGGTGAACAAGTTTTTCCTCATCTCAGTCCTACCCAAGGATCATAGGGGGTAAATAAAAAACCCTCAGCCCAAACAAATCAAATCTTCTGAGTGGGATTCACAAAATCTTCGCACGCCACCTGCGTGACGCTCAAATGATGCCAAAGTGACACAGTCCCTTTACTGCAGTGTTAGCTGTAGACTGGCTAACAAATGTTCTGAGTTGTTGGCCAGTCTACAGCTAACACTGCAGTAAAGGGGCTGTGTCACTTTGGCATCATTTGAGCGTCATGCAGGTGGCGTGCGAAGATTTTGTGAATCCCATAATCCTGGGGCGCTGTGCGCGACCACGTGTCACTGCCTACGTCACCACATCTCATCACGCGCCATGTGACGCGTAAATTATGTTGCGTAAATGGCATGCAAATGACACCCTAGTGGGACAGGCCCTTAAGAGATCGGAGCAACGGCCAAGTAATGTCTGAACCTGTTTATGGGTGAGAAAGAACCTGCAGACTCTGGATCCTCAGCCAGTTTGCCACTCGAGTCGGCCTGCTGTTATTCCAAACCCTGAGCGAGCTGCCAGCTACTGCTCGGGTGAAGGAAGGCCATCCTGGTACATTTACCACCTGTTGGAAAGGCTTTTGGGGAGGGTGCGGGGTGGGAGGAGGGGGGTGGGGGGGAGGGGTGGGGGGGAGGCGGAGTGGAGAGTCAAGAGCCACCAGTGTTTTATTGTCACATGTCCCAGATAGAACAATGACATTCTTACTTGCAGCAGCACAACACAATATGTGAACAGGGTCATCTGTGTACAACATCATAAACAAGAAAAAAAGATGGACACAGCAAGCTGGAGTAACAGCGGGACAGGCAGCATCTCTGGATAGAGGGAATGGGTGACGTTTCTAGTCGAGACCCTTCTTCTGAGAAATACATTTTAGTGTGTGCATATATATACATATATATATATATATAAAACATACATGCTTAATGTTTTATGTTTCATTCTTAACTGTCACTGTATGTCATGTTGTCACTTGCGGGCGGAGCACCAAGACAAATTCCTTGTATGTGAATACTTGGCCAATAAACTTATTCATTCATTCATTCATTCATTCATTCATACATACATACATACATACATACACACACATATACACATACATGTATATATACACACACATTTACATATGCATGTGTGTATGCATGCGTGTATGTATGTATGCATATGTTTATATATATATACAGAAATACACACACACACACACATATATATATATACATATATACATATATACATATATACATATATATATGAGTAAGAATTTCAATGTTCTATCTGGTGAATGTATGTATAAATGTATATGTGTTTATATATGTGTGTGTGTACATATATATATGTGTGTGTACATATATATATGTGTGTGTGTGCGTTGGTGTGTGTGTTCACAACCATATACACACACACACACACACACACACACACACACACACACACACACACACACACACACACACACACACACACACACACACACACAATAGTGCAAAAAGATAAAGCCAGTCTATGTGGTTCAGAGTTTATGTGGAGGTTGTAGTATTTAATAGCCTGGTGGCTGTAGGGAAGAAGCTGCTCCTGAACGTGGACATTGCAATAGTCCCAGCCTCAACTACCTCCTCCGGCAGCTCGTTCCATACACCCATCCACTGTGTGAAAAAGGTTCCCCTCAGATACCTATAAAATCTTTCCCCCTTCACCTTAAAATTCTGCCCTCTGGTTTTACAGTTGTCAGGCTCCTGTATTCCTGGATCTCCTGCAGCTCCTAAAGGTCATAAGGTCATAGGTGATAGGAGTAGAATTAGGTCATTCAGCCCATCAAGTCCACTCCACCATTCAATCATGGCTGATCTATCTCTCCCTCCAAACCCCATTCTCCTGCCTTCTCCCCATAACCCCTGACACCCGTACTAACCAAGTATCAATTTATCTCTGCTTTAAAAATATCCATTAACAGGTCTACGTTGCAATGATCAATTTTGGAATAAATATCTTTTAAAGTAACGATCTTAGTTTAGTTTGGAGATGCAGTGTGGAAACAGGCCCTTCGGCCCACCGAGTCCGTGCAGACCACTGATCCCCGCACAATACCACTATCCTACAAACTCTAGGGATAATTGATGTCCAGGTTCAGGAATAGCTACTTCCCTACAGCCATCAGGCTATTAAATATGACAACAAATATGCTCTGAACTGAAACAGACTATTATTGCAGGTAGACAAAAGTGCTGGAGGAACTCAGCGGGTGCGGCAGCATCTATGGAGCGAAGGAAATAGGCAACGTTTCGGGCCGAAATGTTGCCTATTTCCTTCGCTCCATAGATGCTGCCGCACCCTCTGAATATCTCCAGCACTTTTGTCTACCTTCGATTTTCCAGCATCTGCAGTTCCTTCTTAGACATTACTATTATTGCACTATATTTGTTATTTTTTGAGTATGTGTGCATGTGTATACACACACTGAACTTTTTTCCTTCTCCCGTTATGTACTATCTTTACGTATTCTGTTGTGCTGCAGCAAGTAATAGCCCTGTCCCACTGTACGAGTTCATTCCAAGAGCTCTCCAGAGTTAGCCCTGATTCGAACTCGGAGATTTACGGTAATGGCCACTCGTCGGTACTCGGGGCTCTCGTAGACATTTTTTATCATGTTGAAAAATCTTCACGAGTCTTCCCGTGCTTACCTGCCATTAGCGAGTCTTCCCGAGTACCTGCCGTTAGCGCTAAGTGACGTCCCCGAGCTCCGACGTACCCGCTACGTTCATTCTCCGTGCTTACCACGAGTCTGATTTTTTTTTAAACTCGGGAGAGCTTTTGGAATGAACTCGTACCGTGGGACAGGGCTTTAAGAATGTAATTGTCCTATCTGGGACATGAGACAATTAAACACTCTTGACTTGACTCTTGACAAATGCCCCCGTCCCACTTAGGAAGCCTGAACGGAAACCTCTGGAGACTTTGCGCCCCACCCAAGGTTTCCGTGCGGTTCCAAGAGGTTTTTGTCAGTCTCCCTACCTGCTTCCACTACCTGCAACCTCCGGAAACCACCTACAACCTCCGGGAACCGCAGGGAAACCTTGGGTGGGGCGCAAAGTCTCCAGAGGTTTCCGTTCAGGTTTCCTAAGTGGGACAGGGGCATTATTATACCAAGCTAATTAACCTACAAACCTGCACGTCTTTGGAGTGTGGGAGGAAACCGAAGATCCCGGAGAAAACCCACGCAGTCACGGGGAGAACGTGCAAACTCCGTACAGACAGCACCCGTAGTCGGGATCGAATACAGGTCTCTGGCGCTGTGAGGCAGCAACTCTACCGCTGCACCACCGTGCCGCCCTACCTGATCCATTTTCTGGTTTCTGTATGATATACATTTTACTGTTACTTTTAACCCAAATTCACCTTGCATCTGACAGTTGTGCTGGGAATTAGGAACCATTTTAGTATAAGTGCCTCCTTAAAAAGCATTGATAAATTCTGATACTAATTAGAATGCGAACTCGAGTTTGCGATCTGAAGCCAAATTGAAACATTGACACATTAAAACTAAAAGGACATCTATAAAGGATCGCATCTTGTTATAACTCCAGTAAAATGCACAGGCATTTGCACTTAATGTAACTCAATGTATCAAATAATTAAATGGATGAGCACTAAAGAACACCTCAATTGATTGTCCTCCTTGCTGGAAGAGTCCAAAGAAACTCCCACCACAACTGCCAAGTTTGCTTTAAACCTTTATCCAGCTTCTCCCGAGAGTCTTACAATCTCCCCGTCATTCCATGCTCCAATAAGTTCATAAGTGATAGGACATTCGGCCATGGCTGATCTATCTCTCCCTCTTAACCCCATTCTCCTGCCTTCTCCCCGTAACCTCTGACACCCGTACTGATCAAGAATCTATTGATCTATGCTTCAAAATATCCATTGACTTGGCCTCCACAGCCTTCGGTGGCAAAGAATTCCACAGATTCACCACCCTCTGACTAAACAAATGTCTCCTCATCTCCTTCCTAATGGAACATCCTTTAATTCTGAGGCTGTGACCTCTAGGCCTAGACTCTCCCACTAGTCCCACTCCTTATTCTTAAACTGTGGCCCCTAGTTCTGGACTCCCCCAACTGGGAACATGTTTTCTGCCTCTTGATCAGCCACGACTGAATGGCGGAGTAGACTTGATGGGCCGAATGGCCTAATTCTGCTCCGACAACTTATGTACTTGAGCATGAGAAATTCAAGAAATATTTTGTGTTTGTCTTAATCGAGAGGCAGAAATACTGCAGTTGATAGTTGACAATAGACAATAGGTGCAGGAGTTGGCCATTTGGCCCTTCGAGCCAGCACCGCTTGAGAACTGCAGATCTGGAGCGAGAGAAAAAGATCGGGTAGATGCACAGAGTCTCTTGGCCAGAGTCGGGGAATCAAGAGCCAGGGGACATAGGTTTAAGGTGAGGGGGGGAAAAGATTTAATAGGAACCTGAGGGATACATTTTTCTCACAAAGGGTGGTGGGTGTATGGAACGATCTGCCATAGGAGGTAGTTGAGGCTGAGATGAATTATCGCGACGTTTAAGAAATATTTAGACAGGTGCATGGATAGGACAGGTTTAGAGGTATGTGGGCCAAATGCAGTCAAGGTGGGACTAGAGTAGATGGGACATATTGGCCGGTGTGGGCAAGTTGGGCCAAAGGGCCTGTTTCTATGTTGTATGACTCTATGACTCTATGAGAAGCTGGAGGGAGATAATGGGCCTTTAACAGAGGATAGATTACAGGAAAACTTAGGGGCCAATGGGCTTGATGGGCATAACATTAATCTCATAAATTCATAGGTTCACGTTCATGTGATAGGAGCAGAATTAGGCCATTCGGCCCATCGTCTACTCCGCCATGCAATCATGGCTGATCTATCTCTCCCTCTCATCTGTTACCCCTGACACCCATGGTCTCACCCAGGGCGCAGCGGTAGAGTTGCTGCCTTACAGCGCTTGCAGCGCCTGAGACCCGGGTTCGATCCCGACTGTGGGTGCTGTCTGTGCAGAGTTTGTACGTTCTCCCCGTGACCTGCGTGGGTTTCCTCTGAGATCTTCGGCTTCCTCCCACACTCCAAAGACGTGCAGGTTTGTAGGTTAATTGGCTTGGTGTAAATGTAAATTGTCCCTGGTGTGTGTAGGATAGTGTTAGTGTGCGGGTTTCGCTGGTCAGTGCGGACTCGGTGGGCCGAAGGGCATGATTCCGTGCTGTATCTCAAAACAAAATGAAACTAAACTAAAGCGTATAGGGCCTGTCCCACTTACACGATTTTTTTTCGGTGACTTGCCGACACCCGTCATAGTCTCTGAAAATTTTCAACGTGTTGAAAATCCAGCGGTGAGCAGAAAAAGGTACAACTCTTTGGGCGACTACTCACGACCAAACCAGCGTCACCCCGTGACATGTCAACACGTGACGCTTGTTTGCTGGTGTAGAGTCGACCAAAGAGTCGTAGCTTTTTCTGGTCGCCGCTGGATTTTCAACATGTCGAACATTTTCGGCGACCTGCTGCGACTATGACGGGTGCTGACAAGTTGCCGAAAAAAATCACGTAAGTGGGACAGGCCCTTTACTGATCAAGAATCTTTCCCTCTCCGCCTTAAAAAATATCTATAGACTTGGCCTCCATAGCCTCCACAATAATTCTGAAGACCCTTTAGTCTGCCAATAATATCAGGAAAGGTGGAATATGTTTTAAGTGTGAAATTGAAAAATGGCGGCGTTCAGAGGCAACTGCCAGCCAAGGCGACTATTTGATTGTGAGTCACAGAAACAGATCTACAATCACATATTACAATCGCTCCGCACTTTTAACTCTCTACTCCTTCAACAACATTTCTTACTTTAACGAGGATCTTCTTAAACTCCTCTCCGATCAGTCCATACTTTGGTCGTTGATCGGACTTTACAGGCTTTATCTTGCACTGAAAGTTATTCCCTTATCATGTATCTGTACAGTGCCAATGGCTCAATTGTAACCCTGTCTAATCTTTCCGCTGGTAGACACAAAATGCTGGAGTAACTCAGAGGGTGAGGCAGCATCTACGCAGAGAAGGAATTGGCGACGTTTCGAGTTGAGACCTTTCTTCTGAGGTTGGACTTGGTGGGCCGAAGGGCCTGTTTCCGCACTGTTTCCCTAAAAGTGAACTAAACATGAATGTGGGTAGAACGGAGCCGAGGAAACACTTTTTCTCATAGAGAGTTGTGAGTCTGTAGAATTCTCTGCCTCAGAGGGCAGTGGAGGCAGGTTCTCTGGATGCTTTCAAGAGAGAGCTAGATAGGGCTCTTAAAGATAGCGGAGTCTGGGGATATGGGGAGAAGGCAGGAACGGGGTACTGATTGGGGATGATCAGCCATGATCACATTGAATGGCGGTGCTGGCTCGAAGGGCCAAATGGCCTCCTCCTGCACCTATTGTCTATTGTCTATTGTCTATTGTCTATTGTCTATCTCTCCCTCTCAACCTCATGCTCCTGCCTTCTCCCCATAACCCCTGACACCCGTACTGATCAAGAATTTCTCTTCCATTTCGTTAGTATAATGTGGATAAATGTGAGGTTATCCACTTTGGTGGCAAAAACAGGAAAGTAGACTATTATCTGAATGGTGGCCGATTAGGTAAAGGGGAGATGCAACGAGACCTGGGTGTCATGGTACACCAGTCATTGAAAGTAGGCATGCAGGTGCAGCAGGCAGTGAAGAAAGCGAATGGTATGTTAGCATTCATAGCAAAAGGATTTGAGTATAGGAGCAGGGAGGTTCTACTGCAGTTGTACAGGGTCTTGGTGAGACCACACCACAGAGTATTGCGTACAGTTTTGGTCTCCAAATCTGAGGAAGGACATTCTTGCCATAGAGGGAGTACAGAGAAGGTTCACCAGACTGATTCCTGGGATGTCAGGACATTCATATGAAGAAAGACTGGATAGACTCGGCTTGTACTCGCTAGAATTTAGAAGATTGAGGGGGGATCTTATAGAAACGTACAAAATTCTTAAGGGGTTGGACAGGCTAGATGCAGGAAGATTATTCCCGATGTTGGGGAAGTCCAGAACAAGGGGTCACAGTTTAAGGATAAGGGGGAAATCTTTTAGGACCGGGATGAGAAAAACATTTTTCACACAGAGAGTGGTGAATCTGTGGAATTCTCTGCCACAGAAGGTAGTTGAGGCCACATTGGCTATATTTAAGAGGGAGTTGGATGTGGCCCTGGTGGCTAAAGGGATCAGGGGGTATGGAGAGAAGGCAGGTACAGGATACTGAGTTGGATGATCAGCCATGATCATATTGAATGGTGGTGCAGGCTCGAAGGGCCGAATGGCCTACTCCTGCACCTATTGTCTATGTTTCTATGTTTCTATGTTACACCCCCTATAATTTCTCCTGCCTCAGTCCGTAATTAACTTGAGATATTCCATCCCTTGTTGCATTGCCAATGGAGAGTGCTAAGAATATAGAATATAGCTGAGAATATATTATTTTCCTATCTCATATTTTCCCCTTTCTTTATCAATTGATGAATTCGTAAATTACAGAAATTGCCAAAATCTTCCAGCTGACTTATTTTGGCAAACCTTGCCCTTTGATTTGACACCCTCTTTATAGTTTCCTGGTAAGTGCCACGGGGCCAGATTTCCTCTCGAGTTTTGCGTTGAAGTGAAGTTTATGACTTCTAAGCCCTGTATTCATTCTTCAGATGGTGGTGGTGGCCTGTTTACTGCCATACCATGGCTGCAGTTCCTGGTCTACGAGTGCCAGCTCACGTCCCATGCACTCCTAGTTTGTTTTAATCAGTTCCTAAGGCCCTCGTTTCAAATTCCAAAACTTCATTAAGTTTCAGATTGTCTCTTCGAGTGACTTCAAGTACTCTCCGAAGTCAGTCATCCACCCCCCCCCCCCCCCCCCACCATGACAAACTGTATCACCCCTTGACGTGTCAACAGATTTGATATGCTCGTATATCATACAAATGCTTTGATGAGCCAACATGCCGCCAAAATCGGAATGGAGACCTCCCCATGACTCCCACCCCACCCCCAACCACCTCCACTGAAGGGGTAGTTGGTGAGGATATTCACCCATCGACTTCAATTGAGAATCTCCAGCCTTGCGTCATTTGCTGAAGTACTTTGAACTGGTACAAAGTACTATTTCGAGGTGCAGTGAAATAAGTAGCACGTTGGCGTTGCCGGCTTGCAGTGCTTACAGTGCCGGAGGCCCATGTTCGATCCCGGCCACAGATGCTGCCTGTGTGGAGTTTGCACGTTCTACCCGTGACCTGCGTGGGTTTTCTCCAGGCTTTCCGGTTTCCTCCCACACTCCAAAGATGTGCAGGTTTGTCGGTTAATTGGCTATGTAAAAATTGTCCCTAATGTAGGGTAGTGTTAGTGTGCTGGTCGGTGCGGACTCGATGGGCCGAAGGGCCTGTTACAACGCTGTATCTCCAAACTAAATCGTAGATCATATCATCCTTCCCACAGAAGTTCAGGACTTGCAGTACTCTCCTTTTAATAGCCTTGCTAATATTCCTGGAATCCAAACTGATTACAAAGCACATCCTTTGTGAGTTATGGCCACTAGCGTCTACATTTTGCCTGCCTTCTCTCTGCCGGCGTATTTTATGGTCGCAAACGCCACTTTAGCTTTCTCTTCCACCGGCCATCTTTCACCGCGTTGGGATTGCGGGCCGCGGCGAGACCGGTTTTTATTCCCCCAGTCCCGGTTCAACATCGCACTCTGGTAAACAGCTTAACTCTGGAAATAGATCGACGCGTTCTGTTTCACATGTGCCCTTGAGACCATGGCTGTGAGCAGCATATTTACCAGATCAGGTTTCTTAGAAGAAATCGAATCGAAAGTTGTCCAAAGAACTTTCAGCACCACTGCTGATAGCAAATGATGCAGACATCTCTCTACACCTTTCTTTCCGCCTTTCCACACGGGCTCATCTTATCTTCGTCTCGTTGCCCTATATTCTACACTCTGTATCTTTCCCTTCACTCCACCTATTAAACATAGAAACATAGACAATAGGTGCAGGAGTAGGCCAATCGGCCCTTCGAGCCTGCACCGCCATTCAATATGGTCATGGCTGATCATCCAACTCAGTATCCCATCCCTGCTTTCTCTCCATACCCCCTGATCCCTTTAGCCACAAGGGCCACATCTGACTCCCTCTTAAATATAGCCAATGAACTGTGGCCTCAACTACATTCTGTGGCAGAGAATTCCACAGATTCACCATTCTCTGTGTAAAAAATGTTTTTCTCATCTCAGTCCTAAAAGATTTTCCCCTTATCCTTAAACTGTGACCCCTTGTTCTGGACTTCCCCAACATCGGGAACAATCCTCCTGCATCTGACCTGTCCAACCCCTTAAGAATTTTGCAAGTTTCTATAAGAATTGTACTGTTTGTTTGCCTTGATTGTATTTCACTGCACTTCAGCGAGGTAAAGATGCGGCACGGTGGCGCAGCGGTAGAGTTGCTGCCTCACAGCGCCAGAGACCCGGGTTCAATCCCGACTACGGGTGCTGTCTGTACGGAGTTTGCACGTTCTCCCCGTGACCTGCGTGGGTTTTCTCCGAGATCTCCGGTTTCCTCCCACACTCCAAAGACGAACAGGTTTGTAGGTTAATTGGGTTGGTATAAATGTAAATTGTCCCTAGTGTGTGTAGGATAATGCGCGGTGATCACTGGTCAGTGCAGACTCGGTGGGCCGAAGGGCCTGTTTCTGTGCTGTATCTGTAAACTAAACTAAACTAAAACGTGAGAATAAGAAACCTAATCGTCCAGAGCTACGTGTAAGTTGCATTCAGTTGCATCGTTCCCATGAGTGCTATAGTTTTGTTTTACTTTAGTTTAATGATACAACGCGGAAACAGGCCCTTCAGCCCACCGAGTCCGCACCGACCAGCGATCCCCGCACACTAACACCATCCCACACACACTAATGACAATTTACATTTACACCAAGCCAATTAACCTACAAACCTGTATGCCTTTGGAGTGTGGTAGTCAACCGAAGATCTCGGAGAAATCCCACGCAGGTCACGGGGAGAACGTGCAAACTCCGTACAGACAGCACCAGTGGTCGGGTTCGAACCCGGGTCTCTGGCGCTGTGAGGCAGCAACTCTACTGCTGTGCCACCCTGTTCTTGTGCGTTACTGTTGTTCCGTGTTCTATGTATACATGCCAACCAACAAAGGGTCTCCTTGGTAACACCGTGTCCAACTTCAACCTTCATGATGAACAATGCCTTCATTATCCATATCTGTCGTCAGGGAAGCATGTGATTTTTAAGATTTCTCGATGACAGAGAAATCTGTTCTTCTCTCCTGTTCTACTCCACAGCTCAAGCGATCCCTTCAGCCCCAATTATCCAGATTTCCCTGCAAAATATATTTCCCTGCCCAAGCTAAGATTTATCAGTCACAAGATCCCACAACCCAGGCAGGGCAGAGTGGCACAGCGGTAGTGTTGCTGCCTCACAGCGCAAGGGTTCCGAGTTCAATCCTGACTATGGGTGCTGTCTGTACGGAGTTTGCACGTTCTCTCCATGACCTACGTGGGTTTTCACCGAGATCTTCGGTTTCCTCCCACACCCCAAAGACATGTAGATTTGTGGGTTAAATGTGCGGATGCTGGTTTAATCCAAAGATAGACATAAAAAGCTGGAGTAACTCAGCGGGACAGGCAGCATCTCTGGAGAGAAGGAATGGGTGATGTTTCGGGTCAAGACCCTTCTTCAGGTTTGGGATCCCCAACCAGTCTGAAGAAGGGTCTCGACCTGAAACGTCGCCCGAGTCCGTGCCGACCAGCGATCTCCGCACACTCACACTATCCTACACAGACTAGAGAGAATTTGCAATTTTACCAAGGCAATTTAAAAAAACATGTACGTCTTTGGAGGAAACCGGAGCACCCGGAGAAATCTCACGCGGGTCACGGGGAGAAGGTACAAACTCCGTACAGACAGTGCCCGCGGTTGGGATCGAACCTGGGTCTCTGGCGCTGTGAGGCAGCAACTCTACCATGCTACACTTCACCAGGCCCAATGTCTCCTACTCGTCACAAACCCACAACACACACATCCCACAGCAGGTGAAATCCTGACGAATCCCGTCAAGCCAATCTCCCCCAGTTACAAATGTCCATGGCCTGAAAATCACATCCTTTATTCCAACTTGAAAATAGGCTGGAATCTGTGAGGCTGACAGATTTATAACTGGTGCCTGGGAGCTGTAATAAATATCTACATTTAAATAAGATCTAAACTGTTCTACATTAAAGCCTGTGGTTATGTATTCAACAGATAAAATATCATTATCAAATAATGAAAACCATAACAAATCTGGTTTTAGTTGAAGCAACTTAAAATTCAAAGTAGATTTGCTCCTTGTTTCTTTCTGCCCGGCATTAGTACACAAATCTAAAACCTTTGTGGATATCGTCCAGCTATCTCGGCAATCCTGGGTTTTGTAATCCTTCGAATTCCCCCCCACCCCACCTCACCCCACCCCCCCCCCCATCCCCCCTCTCCCCCACTCCCCCCTCCCCCACTCCCCCCCCACCCCACCCCACCACCCCCCCCTCCCCACTCCCCCACCCCCACCCCACCATCCACCCTCTCCCCCACTAACCCCCTCCCCCACTCCCCCAACCTCCCCCTCCCCCACTCCCCCCTCCCCCACTCCCCACCCCACCCCCACCCCACCATCCCCCCTCTCCCCCCCCTCCCCACTCCCCCCCCCCCACCCCCCCCCACCCCCCCCCTCCCCCCCCACCCACCTCCCACCCCCCCCCCCCCCCCCCCCCCCCCACCCCCCCCCCCCACTCCCCCCCCTCCCCCACCCCCCCACCCCACCCCCCCCCCCCATCCCCCCTCCCCCCCCCCCCCCCCCCCCCCCTCCCCCCCCTCCCCCCCCCCTCCCCCCCTCCCCCCCACCACCCCCCCACCCCCCACCCCCCCCCCCCCCCTCCCCCCTCCCACACTCCCCCCACTCCCCCCCCCTCCCCCACTCCCCCCTCCCCCCTCCCCCACTCCCCCCCCCCCCCACCTCCCCCCTCCCCACTCCCCCACTCTGGTGTTCTTGGATGAAGCCGTTCCCAAGCCAAGCGGTGACGCATCTCGGTAGAATGCTTTCTCCGGCGCATCTGTAGGAGTTGGGGAGAGTTGGAGAGGGCGTGCCCCTCGGGGGCTGCCCAGACTCCTTGCTGAGGTGGCTCCAGTCTTGAACCCTTCTTCAATCGAACAAGAAACTGCTGAGGCCGTTAGTGGCCTTTGGGCTGATGCTAAGTGTATCAGTGTGTGCACCCAGCTTAATGATCTTGGCAACAGGCTGTGCATTAAATGTTGAATTCCTGGCAAAACATCTCCTTCCTTTGGCCTACATCCAATATCAATGGAATGTTACCTTGCTAAAAATCCATACACCAGCAGTAAATATGAAGGTAACGGAGAAAAGGGGAAGAGAGATTCCCCTTTTGTGAGAAGGGACTGCAGATGTTGGTTTAAACTGAAGGTGGACACAAAAAGCTGGAGTAACTCAGTGGGTCAGGCAACGTCTTTGGAGAACGTGGTCTAGGGGGCGTTTCGGGTCTGAAGAAGGTTCTGGAGCCGAAATGCCACCTATTCCTTTTCTCCTGACTTTATACCTCAGAGACAGGGGCGGGGAACCTTTTCATGTTGGAATGTTGCATTATTAGCTGTAATCTATTAAGGCCGCATCTAAGAAACTTCAATTAGATATAGTTCAAAATGTACATTACTTTGTTAAAATAACCCTCATGACTTACTAATGTTTTATTTGTGGCCGTCAGTCGGGGAGGATTATTTCGTTGAACCTTCTTTTACTCTTTGGTATTTTAAATACGTTCATTTTAAGTTTAAAGTAAAAATAATAAAATACTTTCTAATTTGAGGAAGGACATCCTTGTGATTGAGGCAGTGCAGCGTAGGTTCACGAGATTGATCCCTGGGATGGCGGGACTGTCATATGAGGAAAGATTGAAAAGACTAGGCTTGTATTCACTGGAGTTTAGAAGGATGAGGGGATAACTCATAGAAACATATAAAATTATAAAAGGACTGGACAAGCTAGATGCAGGAAAAATTTTCCCAATGTTGGGCGAGTACAGAACCAGGGGCAACAGTCTTAGAATAAAGGGGCGGCCATTTAAGACTGAGGTGAGAAAAAACGTTTTCACCCAGAGAGTTGTGAATTTGTGGAATTCCCTGCCACAGAGGGCAGTGGAGGTCAAATCACTGGATGGATTTAAGAGAGAGTTAAATAGAGCTCTAGGGGCTAGTGGAGTCAAGGGATATGGGGAGAAGGCAGGCACGGGTTATTGATAGGGGACGATCAGCCATGATCACAATGAATGGCGGTGCTGGCTCGAAGGCTGAATGGCCTCCTCCTGCACCTATTTTCTATGTTTCTATGTTTCTAAGACAAACAAAAACATATTAATAAAAATAAAAGGATTTGTTCTACAAAATTTGGATTCGTTCAAAAGGCCGCGCTTAATGGCCTAGAAGGCCTCATGCAGCCTTAAGGCCACAGATTCCCCACCCCTGCCTCAGACTTAGGACTGTATAGACACAGAATGGAAACAGGTCCTTCAGCCCACTGCATCTGCGCCGACTGGCGTTCCCAACACTCTAACACTATTTTAAACACACCAGGGACAATTTACAAGTTTACTGAAGAAAATTAACCTACAAACAGGAACACCTTTGGAGTGTGGGAGGAAACCGAAGATCACGGCGAAAACCCACGCAGGTCACGGGGAGAACGTACAAACTCCGTACAGACAGCTCCCGTGGTCAGGATCGAATCTGGGTCTCTGGCGCTGTGAGGCAGCAGTTCTACCGCTGCGCCACCATGCCACTAAAGGGCGGCATTCGGTGATTTGCAACGTGGCTGGGACGACAATGTCTGAGCTTACAAAGGTAACGGCGAGGTCAGAACCTGCTTTGATTGATTGACTGTAAGAAAGCTGGATTGCAGTTCATCACTTGTTCGACGGTGAGAGAAATACACGGATTGTAAGTTGCCTTTTTCAGCCAGAGTACCTCGGGGAATATTTGTCCCTCCGGTCTGTCTTTGGTGAGAAACTCGAAAAAAGTTGTCAAAGACTCCTCGACAAATGATCCCAGGGCAATGACACAAGAAACTGCAGATGCTGGAATCACAATTTAGGTTAGTTTAGAGATACAGCGCAGAAACAGACCCCAGGCCCACCGTGTCCGCGCCGACCAGCGATCCACGTTCACTAAAGCCCCTGTGTCCAACTTAGGAGACCTAAACAGCAACCTCTGGTGACCTTGCCCGCCACCCAAAAAATAATCAAGGTCGAGGTGACCTGCAACCTCCTACCACCTCCCACCACATGTTGAAAACCTTCCTCAACTATGAAGAAAACCGGCTTCGACTAGACCCGCGACTAAAAAATGATCGATTTTTAAAACGGCAACCTATTTTTAGTCGAGGCCGGTTTTAATCATGATGAAAAAATAGCAGCGACCTAGATGAAGCCTCGACCACGCGGAAACCACTTTCCACCATTAGGGAGAGTGACCAAAACCTCCTGTGACCTCATGGTGACCTTGGGTGGCGGGCAAGGTCACCAGAGGTTGCTGTTTAGGTCTCCTAAGTGGGACAGGGGCTTAACACTATCCTCCACACACAATTTTATAATTTTGCCAAGCCAATTAACCTACAAACCTGTACGTCTTTAAATTTGTGTGTGAGTGTGGGAGGAAACCAGAGCCCCTGGAGAAAACTCACGTAGTCACAGGGAGAACGTGCAAACTCTGTATAGACAGTAAGCGTAGTCATGATCGAACCCGGGTCTCTGGCGCATTCCTACTGCTGCGTCACAGGCCCTTCGGCCCAACTTGCCTACACCGGCCAACATGTCCCAGCTACACTAGTCACACCTGCCTGCGTTTGGTCCATATTCCTCCAAACCTGTCCTATCCATGTACCTGTCTAACTGTTTCATAAATGTTGGGATAGTCCCAGCCTCAACTACCTCCTCTGGCAGCTTGTTCCATACACCCACCACCCTTTGTGTGAAAATGTTACCCCTCAGATTCCTATTAAACCTTTTCCCCTTCACCTTAAACCTATGTCCTCTGGTCCTCGATTCCCCTACTCTGGGCAAGAGACTCTCATTATTTTATACACCTCAATAAGATCACCCCTCATCCTCCTGCGCTCCATGGAATCAGTTAATCCAGTCCCAGCCTACTCAACCTCTCCCTATAGCCCTGAACCTCGAGTCCTGGCAACATCCTCATAAATCCTCTCTGTACCCTTTCCAGCTGTACGGAGTTTGTACGTTCTCCCTGTGACCTGCGTGGGTTTTCTCCGCGAGTTCCGGTTTCCTCCCACAATCCAGAGACAGATAGAAGATTGAGGGGGGATCTTATAGAAACTTACAAAATTCTTAAGGGGTTGGACAGGCTAGATGCAGGAAGATTGTTCCCGATGTTGGGGAAGTCCAGGACAAGGGGTCACAGTACGTTCTCCCCGTGACCTGCGTGGGTTTTCTCCGGGTGCTCCGGCTTCCTCCAACACTCCAAAGCCGCACAGGTTTGTATGTTAATTGGCTTCTGTAAATTGTCCCCAGTGTGTAGAACTAGTTTATGGGGTGGGGCGGCCTCAGCGGGCAGAGAGGCATGTTTCCGCACTGTATCTCTAAACTAGACTAAACTAAACTAAACTAAACAAGCCTTGATAGAGTGGATGTGGAGAGGAAGTTTCCACTAGTAGGAGAATATAGGACCAGAGGTCACAGCCTCAGAATTAAATGACGTACCTTTAGGAAGGAGATGAGAAGCAATGTCTTTAATCAGCCGGTGGTGAATCTGTGGGATTCTTTGCCACAGAAGGCTGTGGAGGCCAAGTCAATGGATATTTTTAAGGCAGAGATAGATTCTTGATTCTTCAAGGGGTCACAGTTTAAGGATAAGGGAAAACATTTTTCACACAGAGAATGGTGAATCTGTGGAATTCTCTGCCACAGAAGGTAGTTGAGGCCAGTTCATTGGCTATATTTAAGAGGGAGTTAGATGTGGCCCTTGTGGCTAAAGGGATCAGGGGGTATGGAGAGAAGGTATGGGATACTGAGTTGGATGATCAGCCATGATCATATTGAATGGCGGTGCAGGCTCGAAGGGCCGAATGGCCTACTCCTGCACCTAATTTCTATGTTTCTATGTTTCTATGATATTCAGGATTTTAGGTTAATTGTCTTGGGAAAAGTGTAAATTGATCTGCGTGTATGTAGGGTGGTTAGTGAACGGGAATCGCTGGTCGGTGCAGAGCCAGTGGGCTGAAGGGTCTGTTTTCGCACTGTATCTCCAAAAGACAAATTCAATTCATATCTAGAGGACTGGAATGCAGAAATAGAGATGTAATGCTGAGGTAGACAAAAAATGCTGGAGGAACTCAGCGGCATCAATGGAGAAAAGGAATCAGCGACATTTCGGGCCGGGACCCTGAGGAACTTCTTTAGTCTGAGGGTAGTTAATCTGTGGAACTCAATAGACAATAGACAATAGACAATAGGTGCAGGAGTAGGCCATTCGGCCCTTCGAGCCAGCACCACCATTCAATATGATCATGGCTGATCATCCAACTCAGTATCCTGTACCTGCCTTCTCTCCATACCCCCTGATCCCTTTAGCCACAAGGGCCACATCTAACTCCCTCTTAAATGTAGCCAATGAACTGGCCTCAACTACCTTCTGTGGCCTCAACTACATTCTCTTCCTGCCTTCTCCCCATATCCCCTGACTCCGCTATCGTTAAGAGCCATACCTAGCTCTCTCTTGAATGTATCCAGAGAACCGGCCTCCACCGCCCTCTGAGGCAGAGAATTCCACAGACTCACCACTCTCTGCTAGAAAAAATGTTTCCTCGGCTCTGTTCTAAATGGCTTACTCCTTATTCGTAAACTGTGGCCCCTGGTTCTGGACTCCTCCAACATCTGGAACATGTTTCCTGCCTCTAGTGTGTCCAAACCCTTAACAATCTTAAATGTTTCAATGAGATCTCCTCTCATCCTTCTAAACTCCAGAGTGTACAAGCCCAGCCGCTCCATTCTCCCAGCATATGACAGTCCCGTCATCCCGGGAATCAAACTTGTAAACCTGCGCTGCACTCCCTCAATAGCAAGAATGTCCTTCCTCAAATTAGGGGACCAAAACTGCACACAATACTCCAGGTGTGGTCTGACTAGGGCCCTGTACCACTGCAGAAGGACACAGAAAATAGGTGGAGGAGGAGGCCATTCGGCCCTTCGAGCCAGCACTGCCATTCATTGTGATCATGGCTGATCGTCCCCTATCAATAACCTGTGCCTGCCTTCTCCCCATATCCCTTGACTCCACTAGCCCCTAGAGCTCTATCTAATTCTCTCTTAAATTCATCCAGTGATTTGGCCTCCACTGCCCTCTGTGGCAGGGAATTGCACAAATTCACAACTCTCCGGGTGAAATCGTTTTTTTCTCACCTCAGTCTTAAATGGCCTCCCCTTTATTCTAAGACGGGGGCCCCTGGTTCTGGACTCGCCCAACATTGGGAACATTTTTCCTGCATCTAGCTTGTCCTTCTGCGCTGTAAGCCTTTGTCAACATGGTCAGATTTCACTGCGATGAACACTAATCCCATGTTAGTGGAGTTAGTGAAAATACGAGACTTGTGCTTCAGTGAACTTTGATAATAATATTGTCAAAATATATTTATTTTGCAGATCAGTGCAGACCCATTATTACAATATGAATGAAGTATTATAAATTGCTTTGGTGAGCTCTTTTTTGGTCTCGTGCTAATAAGCAACTGCCTACGGTGGTTGCTTACGAATTTTGCACAAAATTACATTGGAGAGATATTTAGTGTGTGGTTGGAGGTTTGTGAAAGAGCTTCTTGTGCACGCTAACTAATGTAAATGTTAGGGTAAAGCCTCAGTTATTCCTTCAGTGGTGTGTGCTATAACCCCGTGGTTAAACTCCTTTGCTTCACCAAGTGTCAGTTGCAAATTGAAATTAGTGGTGTACTGCAGAGCCTGAAGACTGCAACAACCAGGTTCAGGAATAGCTACTTCCCCACAGCCATCAGGAATAGCTACTTCCCCACAGCCATCAGGCTATTAAACCCGGCTCGGACAAAACTCTGATTATTAATAACCCATTATCTGTTATTTGTACTTTATCAGTTTATTTATTCATGTGTGTATATATTTATATTGTGGTATATGGACACACTGATCTGTTTTGTAGTAAATGCCTACTATGTTCTGTGTGCTGAAGCAAAGCAAGAATTTCATTGTCCTATCAGGGACACATGACAATAAACTCACTTGAACTTGAACTTGAACTTGAGAACTACATTGAGGGCCTGTCCCACTTTCCTGAGTTATTCACGAATTCTCCCGAGTTTTCAAACTCGCAGAATATTCATAACGAGTCTGTACGAGGCCGTAGATGTCCGTGGATATATCGTAGCGTCTCGTTACGCCAGCCGTAGGTACTCGGGGCTATTTGTTTTACCCATGTACATTTTTCATCATGCTGGAGAAAACGACCCGACTTACCTGATGCTCCTAGTACCTACAACTGACATAACGAGCCGCTTTGATGTATCCACGGACTCCTACGGATTCGTTACGAACATTCTGCGAGTTTGAAATTCGGGAGAATTCGTGAATAACTCAGGAAAGTGGAACAGGCCCTTTAGGATTGCAAACTCATCAGTAGCTATCAGTCTGAAGAAGGATCTTGACCCGAAACGTCACCCATTCCTTCTCTTCAGAGATGCTGCCTGTCCCGCTGAGTAACTCCTGCTTTTTGTGTCTATCTTCGGCTTAAACCAGCATCCGCACATTTAACCCACAAATCTACATGTCTTTGGGGTGTGGGAGGAAACCGACGATCTCGGTGAAAACCCACGTGGGTCATGGAGAGAACGTGCAAACTCCGTACAGACAGCACCCATAGTCAGGATTGAACTCAGAACCCTTGCTACACAACTAACAGTATCCCGTCCCTTAAAGTAGATACGACATACTGCATTTTTATAGCAACGTTTGCGGTCCAGTGATACCGTTATGGGCAGCACGGAGTCACAGCGGGAGAGTTGTTGCCTCACAGCGCCAGAGACCCGAGTTCCATCCTGACTAAGGCTGCTGTCTGTACGGAGTTTGTAAGTTCTCCCCGTGTGGGTTTTCTCCGGGTGCTCCGGTTTCCTCCCACACTCCAAAGACATTCAGGTTTGGAGGTTAATTGGCTTGGTATAATTGTAAATTGGCCCTAGTGTGTGTCGGATAGTGTAAGTGTACGGGGATCGCTGGTGGGCACGGACTCGGTGGGCCAAAGAGCCTGATTCCATGCCGTATCTCACAAAATGATGGAGTAACTCAGCGGGACAGGCAGCATCTCTGGAGAGAAGGAATAGATGACGTTTCGGGTTGGGAGCCTACTTGGCTGCCCATCCCGCTGAGTTACTCCAGCATTTTGTGTCTATCTTCATTGTAATCCAGCATCTGCAGTTCCTTCCTACAAACTTTTATTTGAATGTGCACCTGAAATCAGTACATGTTATAATTCAAGAGGATGGCATTGAATGGAATAGACAGGCCCACCGAGTCCATGCCGACCATCGATCGATCGCCCGTTCACACTAGTTCTATGTTATTCCACTTTCTCATCCACTCCCTACACATTAGGGGCCAATTCAGGTGCAAACCCGCACGTCTTTGAGATTTAGGAGGAGACCGTAGCACCTTCAGGAAACCACAGTGAGAACGTGCAAACTCCACACAGACAGCCATGATTGAAACTGGGTCTCTGGCGCTGCAAGGAATCTGGACTACCCGCCGTGCCACTGTGCCACCCCCAATGTATCGCAATGTATTGGCATTGGTTTACTAATATCATATTTACTTTAGTTTAGTTTAGAGATACAGCGCGGAAACAGGCCCTTCGCACCGACCAGCGATCCCCGCACACTAGCATTATACTAGGGACAATTTACACACACACCAAGCCAATTAACCTACAAACCTGCTCGTCTTTGGAGTGTGGGAGGAGACCGAACATCTCGGAGAAAACCCGCGCAGGTCACGGGGAGAACGTGCAAACTCCGTACAGACAGCACCCGCAGTCGGGAACGAACCCGATGTCGCCGGCGCCGTAAGCGCTGTAAAACCCCTGTCCCACGGTACGAGTTCATTCCAAGAGCCCTCCCGAGTTTGCCCTGATTCGAACTCGGAGATTTACGGTAATGGCCGCTCATCGGTACTCGGGGCTCTCGTGGACATTTTTCAACATGTTGAAAAATCTTCACGAGTCTTCCCGTGCTTACCTGCCGTTAGCGAGTCTGACCGAGTACCTGCCGTTAGCGCTAAGAGACGTCCCCGAGCTCCGACGTACCCGCTACGTTCATTCTCCGTGCTTACCACGAGTTTGATTTTTTTTTAAACTCGGGAGAGCTCTTGGAATGAACTCGCACCGTGGGACAGGGCTATTAGGCATCACCTCTACCTCTGCGCCACCGTGACCGCCCAACGTGTACGAGATACAGTGAGAAACTTTGAGTGTTTCCCAGTTCGATCCTCCCGTTCCCGAGTACAATCGTGGCACACACAAGCACAACAGGTCTCCCTTCTGTTCTCCCAGCGGGTAAAATGGAAGATCGTAATCTTAGGCCAAGGGGGTTAAGATGCATTGTAGCTGGGAGCGAGAAAGGTTCTGAGAGTGCCTGATAATTGGGGGTCTCAGAGTTGACTAGTCAATGCTCACACTCTTTGCCGTTCCAATTAGCAGCTGATCGGGAATCGGAGGTTGGAAGGGGGATGGGGGGGTTGCAGGGAGAATGAATTTTCGGGACCAAAACAAAATTAAATGGGGGCATGTGAAGAGAAAAACTTTCTTACACAAAGAGTAGTTTTGGTCAGGGAATTACTGCCTGTAGGGGTGGTTGGAAACAGAATCAATCACCACTTTCAACAAGATAGGCATGAGATTCAGGGCTGGCAGCCTATCGGTTGTAGCCTTTGATGAAACCCTGCTCACGCCTGCAGTCTAAGCATTGCTGAACAAATACATTGCACAGGGGAGATGCCATGATGTTTCATGTGGAAAATGGAAGCATTTTTCCAGGGCTATCAAAGGGCTCAACACACATTGAGATCGCACGTGAACGCCTTGTTCAGGCATAAAACTGCGTTTGCAGGCATCGAATTTAAAATCACCTTGTGGAATATTGGGGCCTCAACTCCTAAATTCATAGTTTAGTTTAGTTTAGTTTACAGATACAGCGCGGAAACAGGCCCATCGAGTCCTCGCTGTGTGACTCTAAGTCTCAATTACCCTAAATCTGAAGGTGGGTCTGGACACGAAACGTCGCCCATTCCTTCTCTCCAGAGATGCTGCCTGTCCCACTGAGTTACTCCAGCATCTGTCTTCTGTTTAAGCCAGCATCTGCACACTAAATCCATGAGGACCTTGTCTCCCTATCGTGAAAATCAACTCGTGGTCTCAGATGAGGCCTAGTTTTAGTGTTCGAGATACAGCGCGGAAACAGGCCCTTCGGCCCACCGAGTCGGCGCCGACCAGCGATCCCCACACACTACAGGGCCTGTCCGACTTTCACGACCGAATTCACGACCTCTGCCGAGTTTGCCCTTGAATAATACTCGCTGCATGGTCATCACAAGGTTGTAGGTAGGTCAGGGGCGGGAAACCCGGGGGGGCCAGGGGGACACGTCCCCCTGTTTTGAGAGGTGGGGGACGTCCCCCCCGTTTTTGTAATCCAGGTTTTAAAATCTCCGCTTTCCGCGAGACAGTGGGGGTAGGACTGCTGATCGGGGGCGCCGATTGGACGAGAGAGACGTGGGTCAGCAGGCGGAGGGAGGAATGGCGGGGGGGGGGGTGGGACTGAGGATTGATTGCGATGATTGGAGGAGGGAGACGTGGCACAGACCTGCGCCTCATCCGCAGCCAGGATCGATCCCGGCCGGCTCTCAGGCGCTGTCCCGTCCCCACCCGAGTGCACAGAGAGGTCGGGAGTCAGACGCGAGCTGTACCCCCAGGCCCACAGCCAGCGCAGAGAAGCAGCGCTAAACCCAGCTCAACTCTGCCTATCCCGCCACGTTAACCTACAGCCCTGCCTGGGCTTGCGGGGAATATGGCCAGCGCGGAGAAGCAGCGCTAGTGTCCCGTCAGTCCAGGCAGGGCTGTAGGTTAACCCAGCGAGACAGGCAGAGTTGAGCTGCATTTAGCGCTGGATTGAGCCTCCGAAGCCTCGCGCGTGTGTGTGTGAGTGTGCGCATCCGCACGCGGCCGCCAAGAAATTGTGTCTCCCTGTCCCCTCCATACTTTGATAGCGATTTCTGTGCCTGGGTAGGTCGTAGCAGGCCATGATGCTAGTCGTAGGTACTCGTGGCATCAAGTAGGTCAGGGTGTTTTTTCAACATGATGAAAAATGTCCACGAGTAAAAAAGGTCGTGAATTAGGTGGTGAAAGTGGGACAGGCCCGTAACACTACCCTACACACACACTGGGGACAATTTACAGTTAGACCAAGCCTACAAATCTGCAGGTCTTTGAAGTGTGGGAGGAAACCGGAGAAAACCCACGCAGGTCACGGGGCGAAAGTACAAACTCCGTACGGACAGCACCCGTGGTCGGGATGGAATCCAGGTCTCTGGCGCTGTGAGGCAGCAACACTACCGCTGCGCCACCGTGCCCTTGATCTGAAACCGGTCTCCCTTATTGAAGCATTAAACTGTTGCAACTCTGATGTGATCTCTCTGCTTTGTACCAAGCCCAATTGTATTGATCCTATCGCTGTGTGGGAATTGAAAAAAGGCTGCCTCGTTCTCAAGGGCCTAATATCTCCTTCCTTAATGGCCTAAATATACGTTTGTTTTACTGTAGACGGTAGGGTATTGTGTTGTGTGAAAGCTGCAGAATATCCTGCTTGCTGGCACAGTGAAATGTTTCAATGCACCAGGCAAAATCTGTTGTTAATGATGAGGCAACCTATCGGTACCTCTCTCCTAGCCTGTTTCTCTGCAGAGCTGCATAAGTAACAGATGTGTTACAAACCTTGCACTCAACTGCTGGAGTTATTCGTGGTCTCTCGGTGGTTAATCAACGGTTCAATTCACAGCCACAGTCAATGCCAGAACCATACAGGTGTCAGGGGTTATGGGGAGACGGCAGGAGTATGGGGTTAGGAAGGAGAGATAGACCGCCATGATTGTATGGCGGAGTAGACTTGATGGGCCGAATGGCCTAATTCTACACCTATTCCTTATGACCTTATGACCATAAATAGGTGCCTGTCCGCCCAGCATTAGCAAGCTTTGATGGGAATTCTCAGTGTGGTGGATTAGGAGATGGTCGGAATGGACTCGGTGGGCCGAAGGGCCTGGTTCCGTGCTGTATCTCGAAACTAAATGGAGCAAAACTAATCTAAACTGAACTTGGTTTAATTTAGTTTAATTTAGTTTAGTTAAGTTTAGTTTAGTTTAGTTTAGTTTAGTTTAGTTTAGTTTAGTTTAGTTAATTTAAGTTAGGTTAAGTTAAGTTTAATTTAGTTTAGTTTAGTTTAGTTTAGTTTAGTTTAGATTAGTTTAATTTAGTTTAGTTTGGATTAGTTTAGTTTAGATTAGTTAAGTTTAGTTTAGTTTAGTTTAGTTAAGTTTACCATATAACCATATAACAATTACAGCACGGAAACAGGCCATCTCGACCCCTCTAGTCCGTGCCGAACACATAATCTCCCCTAGTCCCATATACCTGCGCTCAGACCATAACCCTCCATTCCTTTCCCATCCATATAACTATCCAATTTATTTTTAAATGATAAAAACGAACCTGCCTCCACCACCTTCACTGGAAGCTCATTCCACACAGCTACCACTCTCTGAGTAAAGAAGTTCCCCCTCATGTTACCCCTAAACTTCAGTCCCTTAATTCTCAAGTCATGTCCCCTTGTTTGAATCTTCCCTACTCTCAGTGGGAAAAGCTTTTCCACGTCAACTCTGTCTATCCCTCTCATCATTTTAAAAACCTCTATCAAGTCCCCCCTTAACCTTCTGCGCTCCAAAGAATAAAGCCCTAACTTGTTCAACCTTTCTCTGTAACTTAGTTGCTGAAACCCAGGCAACATTCTAGTAAATCTCCTCTGTACTATATAACCAGCAGGAGATCACCCACCCCTCATCCTCCTGCGTTCTGGAGGTGGGGCCGTTTCTGGTGGGCTGTGGACAGAACGACATTCCCTGGTGATCGGAGAGCGTTTAGTTTAGTTTAGTTTAGTTTAGTTTAGATTAGTTTAGTTTAGTTTAGTTTAGTTTAGTTTGGATTAGTTTAGTTTAGTTTAGTTTAGTTTAGATTAGTTTAGTTTAGTTTAGTTTAGTTTAGTTTAGTTTAGTTTAGTTTAGTTTAGATTAGTGAAACAGGCCCTTCAGCCCACCGGATCCACGCCGACCAGCGATCCCCGCACACTTACATTACCCTCTAAACATTAAGGACAATTTACGATTTTACCGAAGCCAATTAACCTACAAACTTGTACGTCTTTGGAGTGTGGGAGGAAACCGGAGCACCCGGAGAAAACCCACACAGGTCACGGGGAGAACGTGCAAACTCCGTACAGACAGCACCCGTAGTCTGGATTGAACCCGGGTCTCTGGCGCCGTGAGGCAGCAACTCTACCGCTGCACCCGTAGTCTTGGAATCGTGTGTTTTCATAGGCATTGGGCGGCACGGTGGCACAGCGGTAGAGTTGTTGCCTTACAGTGCTTGCCAACAATATCCCAGCTACACTAGTCTCACCTGCCCGCATTTGGTCCATATCCCTCCAAACCTGTCCTATCCATGTACCTGTCTAACTGTTTCTTAAACGTTGGGATAGTCCCAGCCTCAACTACCTCCTCTGGCAGCTCATTCCATACACCCACCCTGTGTGAAAGTTATTCCTATTAAATCTTTTTCCCTTAACCTTAAACACTAGACAATAGACAATAGGTGCAGGAGTAGGCCATTCGGCCCTTAGAGCCAACACCACCATTCAATGCGATCAGGGCTGATCATCCACAATGTACCCCGTTCCTGCCTTCTCCCCATATCCCCTGACCCCGCTATCTTTAAGAGCCATATCTAGCTCTCTCTTGAAAGTATCCAGAGAACCGGCCTCCACCGCCCTCTGAGGCAGAGAATTCTCACAACTCTCTGTGAGAAAAAGTGTTTGCTCATCTCCGTTCTAAATGGCTTAAAGCCCTGTCCCACTGTGCGAGTTCATTCCAAGAGTTTTCCCGAGTTTGCCCTGATTCGAACTCGGAGATTTACGGTAATGGCCACTGGTCGGTTCTTGGGGCTCTCGTGGACATTTTTCAACACGTTGAAAAATCTTCACGAGTCTTCCCGTGCTTACCTGCCGTTAGCGAGTCTTCCCGAGTACCTGCCGTTAGCGCTAAGAGACGTCCCCGAGCTCCGACGTACCTGCTACGTTCATTCTCCGTGCTTACCACGAGTTTGATTTTTTTAACTCGGGAGAGCTCTTGGAATGAACTCGTACCGTGGGACAGGGCTATTACCCCGTATTCTTAAATTGTGGCCCCCTGGTTCTGGACTCCTCCAAGCCTCTGTCCTCTGGTCCTCGATTCACCCACTCTGGGCAAGAGACTCTACTCGATCTATTCCTCTCATGATCTTATACATCTCGACAAGATCACCCACCCCTCATCCTCCTGCGTTCTGGAGGTGGGGCCGTTTCTGGTGGGCTGTGGACAGAACGACATTCCCTGGTGATCGGAGAGCGTTGTGGAAGGATAATATATCGTGTTGTTTTCACAGTTGGTCCCAGCGTTGAATGTAACTTCTAAACTCCATCCTGTCACACCCTGCTGGGGACCAAATTGCCCTGTAATTATCTTCATGTGAATTGCCATATCCCAGCTTAAGCCTTTAATCCATTTACGCCTCCTTTGCTGAAGGAAGCCTTCGGCTGCTCAGTGTGAGGCAGCAAGGCCTGGGAATCTGGGCTGGAGTTTGCTACTCCTCACTAGATTTGGTTTAGTTTAGAGATACAGCGCAGATTAGAAACAGGCTCTTCGGCCCACCAAGTCTGAGCCGATCAGTACACTAACGCTATCCCACACACACACATTAGGGACAATTTACACTTATACTAAGACAATTATTCCCAGCCTCAACTACCTCCTCTGGCAGCTCGTTCCGTACACCCAGCATCCTTTGTGTGAAAAAGTTACCCCTCAGTTTCCAACTCAATCTTTTCCCCTTCACCTTAAACCTATGTCCTCTGGTCCTCGATTCACCTACTCTGGGCAAGAGACTCTGTGCGTCTGTCTACCCGATCTATTCCTCTCATGATTTTATACACCTCAATAAGATCACCCCTCATCCTCCTGCGCTCCAAGGATCGAACACGGGTCTCTGGCACAGTGGGGCAGCAACTCTACCGCTGTGCCACCGTGCCACCCCATAATGTGGGAATGGTCGGAGCCAGAGACCCGGGTTCGATCCCGACTACGGGTGCTGTCTGTACGGAGTTTGTACGTTCTCCCCGTGACCTGTGTGGGTTTCCTCCAAGATCTTCAGTTTCCTCCCACACTCCAAAGACGTACAGGTTTGTAGGTTCATTGGCTTAGTTATAAATGTAAAATTGTCCCCAGTGTGTGTAGGATAGTGTTAGTGTGCGGGGATCGCTGGTCGGCGCGGACTCGGTGGGCCGAAGGGCCTGTTTCCGCGCTGTATCTCTAAACTAAACTATCTATATAGGTTCATCTTTAGCTGGACATGTTAGTTGAAGACGAAACATTGCCGTAGTAACTCACTCGAAAACCGCTGGAGTAACTCAGCGGGACAGGCAGCATCTCTGGAGGGAAGGAATGGGTCGAGACCCTTCTTCATACTAGTTGGGGAAAAGGGAAATGCAAGATATAGACAATGATGTAGAGAGATAAAGAACAATGAATATATTTACTGTATACTGTCTCAGTGTACTGCTGCTACACACTTGTACTGTATCGGAGATGTATCTAGGTGGTTACCTAAGATGTATCGAAGCGCTTATGTACAGTGATACGTGTACTAACTTGTATGCAAAAATAAATGTCACTGTACCTCAGCACATGTGACAAATAATGTCCCATTGAACCATTATAACAATCCATGTTCTCCAGAGATGCTGCCTGACCCGCTGAGTTACCACAGAACTATTTCTTTGCAAAATACACAATAATCGCCCTTATAGAATAGAATAGAATAGAATAGAATGCCTTTTATTGTCATTCAAACAACTTGGTTTGAACAAAATTGCATTTCCTACAGTTTTACATTACAAAAACCCCAAGACACACACTTAACACAATTTACATAAACATCCATCACAATGAGTCTGCAACACCTCCTCACTGTGATGGAAGGCAAAAGTCTTATCTCTTCCCTTTGTACTTCTCCCGCGGTCCAGCAGTCCAACTGCAGCGTCGACGCGACTGGGGCTCCCGATGTTAAAGCCCCCGGCGGGCGATGGTAAATCCCGCGGCCGATTAAGCCTCGTCAGGTGATGTTAGGCCCCGCTCTGAGTTATTTAACCCCGCGATTCCAGCGGGAGAAGTTGCCGTCGCGGGAGCTCCGAAAAGTGGTCTCCCACCAGGGACCTGCGAGCTCCCGATGTTCCTGTTGACCGGGCCTGCGGCCGGAGCCTCCGAAGCTCCAAAGTCGGGTCGCAGCCGCGCGCCACCACAGCTCTTTCTGTTCCGAAGTCGGTCCGCTCCGCGATGGTGAGTCCGCAGACCTAACAGGGAAAAAGTTGGGTCCCCGCACAGGGAAGAGATTAAACGGTTTCCCCCACCCCCCACATATACACAGCTAAGAAAATAATAAAAACTAGAATCAAGACATACATTTAACGAGACAAATTTAAAATAAAAAGACTGACAGACTACAGTCGAGCCGCTGCCGTTAGGCGCCACCTCACCACGAGCGGTGATGTTGGGTCTGAAGGCATTGCATAAATATAGATAACTGTTGCTGTAAGTTTGAATGAGTATAAGTCACACTAGTCAGTCAGTCCTCCATGGCCAGAGTGAGTCCCACCGTAAATTGGAGGAGCAGCACCTCATATTTCGCTTGGGTAGTTTACACTGCAGCGGTATGAACATTGACTTCTCCAATTTCAGGTAGTCCCTGCTTTCTCCCTCCATCCCCTCCCCTTCCCAGGTCTCCCACAGCCCACTGTCTCCGCCTCTTCCTTTCTTCTTCCCGCACCCCCCCCCGCCCCCCCACCCTCACATCAGTGTGAAGAAGGGTCTTGACCCGAAACGTCGCCTATTTCCTTCGCTCCATAGATGCTGCCTCACCCGCTGAGTTTCTCCAGCATTTTTGTCCACCTAGTCAGTCAGTCAGTCAGGTTAGTTTATTGTCACGTGTACCGAGGTACAGCGAAAAGCTTTTGTTGCGTGCTAATCAGTCAGCAGAAAGACAATACATGATTACAATCCAGCCATTCACAGCAAATATTGCGAATACTGGAGTATTGTGTGCAGTTTTGGTCCCATAATTTGAGGAAGGACATTCTTGCTATTGAGGGAGTGCAGCGTAGGTTTACAAGGTTAATTCCCGGGATGGCGGGACTGTCATATGCTGAGAGAATGGAGCAGCTGGGCTTGTACACTCTGGAGTTTAGAAGGATGAGAGGATATCTTATTGAAACATATAAGATTGTTAAGGGTTTGGACACGCTAGAGGCAGGAAACATGTTCCCGATGTTGAGGGAGTCCAGAACCAGGGGCCACAGTTTAAGAATAAGGGGTAAGCCATTTAGAACGGAGACGAGGAAACACTTTTTCTCACTGAGAGTGGTGGGTCTGTGGAATTCTCTGCCTCAGAGGGCGGTGGAGGCCAGTTCTCTGGATGCTTTCAAGAGAGAGCTAGATAGGGCTCTTAAAAATAGCAGAGTCAGGGGATGTGGGGAGAAGGCAGGAACGGGGTACTGATTGGGGATGATCAGCCATGATCACATTGAATGGTGGTGCTGGCTCGAAGGGCCAAATGGCCTACTCCTGCACCTATTGTCTATTGAATAGATACATGATAAGGGAATTGAGATGTTGGCCCCTATTTGACCTGTCCATTGTGCAATCAAGGTCTTAGGATCCAATGCTATCGGAATGGGGAGACTATGCCCTTGAGGTGAAGCAGGGTCAGATTACACAGTCAAAATATGTAGGAAGGAACTGCAGATGCTGGTTTAAACCAAAGATAGACACAAAAATGCTGGAGTAACTCAGGGGGACAGGCAGCATCTCTGGAGAGAAGGAATGGGTGACGTTTCGGGTCAGGACTGAAGAAGGGTCTCAAAGCCATTCCTTCTCTCCTGAGATGCTGCCTGTCCCGCTGAGTTACTCCAGCATTTTGCGTCTTTCGTCAGACTGCACTGAGATGGACGAGGTGGTATCATTGGGTACATGATCTCATCCGCAGGATCGGGGGATGGTGGCCAGATGCGGGCAGTTGTCGACAGCGCAGAGAGCTACAGGATGATGTCATTGAGCGAGCTATCGAGCAACTCACAATGTAGTCTGACCACATGTGGAATCCCCTCTCATCATGTACAGAGGCCTACTTAAGGTGTCTTTGCGAAAAGGCCTTTTGAAAATAATACCTCATTTACCAGCATTTAACAACCTGGCTGGAGGCTGTGTGTGTGTTTGTGTGTGTGTTTGTGTGTGTGTTTGTGTGTGTGTGTGACAGAGACACATAGAAACAAAAAATAGATGTAGGAGGAGCCCATTCGGCCCTTCGAGCCAGCACCGCCATTCAATACGATCATGGTTGATCATCCACAAATCTGTACACAACCAGATCCCTCCCGTGAGAATTAGAAACATAGAAAATAGATCTAGGAGTAGGCCATTCAGCCCTTCGAGCCAGCACCGCCATTCAATACGATCATGGCTGATCATCCAGAATCAGTACCCCGTTCCTGCTTTCTCCCCATATCCCTTGATTCCGTTAGCCCTAAGAGCTATATCTAACTCTCTCTTGAAAACATCCAGTGAATCGGCCTCCACTGCCTTCCGTGGCAGAGAATTCCACAGATTCACAACTCACTGGGTGAAAAGGTTTTTCCTCATCTCAGCCCTAAATGGCCTACCCCTTATTCTTAAACTGTGTGACCCCTGGTTCTGGACTCCCCCAACATCAGGAAAATTTTTCCTGCATCTAGCGTGTCCAATCCCTTAAGAATGTTATATCATCTTCTTCTTGCGTATGGCGTGCACAGCCTAAAGTTGTAGGATAACATGTTCTATTTGATCTTATTTGATTGTGCACGCCAGGTTGATTGCATTCGTTGCAACAGGGCGGACCACATGGAGGTTGCAATCTCCCACCCCCAGAATTTTATGTTTCCATAACGTCCTTCCTCTCATCCTTCTAAATTCCAGCGAATACAAGCCCAGTCGATCCATTCTTTCATCATATGTCATTACCGCCATCCCGGGACCTCAGGACAACGGGCCTTCAAGGTGGAGTTCAGACTCTCCATTTTCGACAATTCTGAGGTTTGGAGAAAACAAGATGGTGCCCGGAAAACATGGCCACTCTTGTTTAGTTTATGAAATGTGTCGCGAGGAACTGTCAATGCTGGTTTAGACCGAAGATAGACACAAAAATGCTGGAGTAACTCAGGCAGCATCTCTGGGGAAAAAGGAATAGGTGACGTTTCAGGTCAAGACCCTTCTTGAGACTGAGAGTCAGGGGGAGACGAAAACTAGAGATATGAAAAGGTACAGAATGAACCTCTAGTTTTCTATCTCTAGTTTCCCTCTCCCCTGACTCACAGTCTGAAGAAAGTCCATGTCAAGGTGTGTAAGGGATGTATGTTTAAGAAGGAACTGCAGATGCTGGAAAATCGAAGGTAGACAAAAATGCTGGAGAAACTCAGCGGGTGAGGCAGCATCTATGGAGCGAAGGAAATAGGCAACTTTTCGGTCCAAAACCCTTCTTCAGACTGATGTGGGGGGGGGGGGGGGTGGGGGGCAGGAAGAAGAAAGGAAGAGGAGGAGCCAGTGGGCTGAGGGAGAGCTGAGAAGGGGAGGAGATAGTAAGGACTACCTGAAATTAGAGAAGTCAATGTTCATACCACTGGGGTGTAAACTGACAACCTCATCTATTGCATCCGCTGCTCTATGTTTCAGCTGCTCTACATCGGTGAGACCAAGCGTAGGCTTAGCGATCGTTTCGCCCAACACCTCCGCTCGGTCCGCAATAACCAACCTGATCCCCCGGTGACTCAGCACTTCAACTCCCCCTCCCATTCCGAATCCGACCTTTCTGTCCTGGGCCTCCTCCATGGCCAGAGTGAGCACCACCGGAAATTGGAGGAGCAACACCTCATATTTTGCTTGGGCAGTCTGCACCCCAGCGGTATGAACATTGACTTCTCTAATTTCAGGTAGTCCCTGCTTTCTCCTCCCCTTCCCAGCTCTCCCTCATCCCACTGTCTCCTCCTCTTCCTTTCTTCCTCCATGCCCCCCTTCCCCCCCTCCCGTCCCCCCTCCCCCCAACCCTCCACTCCCCCCCCACCCTCACATCAGTCTGAAGAAGGGTTTCGACCCGAAACATTGCCTATTTCCTTCACTCCATAGATGCTGCTGCACCCGCTGAGTTTCTCCAGCATTTTTGTCTACCTTGTAAGGAATGTATGGTTGTTTTGTAGAAGTCTTGATTGATAAGGTTGTGCTTAGATAAGTGACAGAGTTGCATTGTCTGGACCATAGTGTGAGACTAACATTAAGTTGCTGAACGGTGGAATATGATGATGGATGTGTCGATTGAACGTGGCCTTGCAAGTGAGTTAATTAAACTTCATGTGTACTGGATAAACAAGCTTTCCCGAACGTCACCTTGAGTGTGACCCCCCGCATGGCTGGTTGACTCTACATGGCTGACGTTGCGAGGCCTTGTGCATAGAGAGGCTTCCTTCCCCACTTTATCCCGCAAGACAAGCAACGCTGCATTTGGAATCATGTGCTGACTCTCACCCCTAAGATGGCTTCCACCAATTCAGGAAGTCCAGGGGCGGCACGCTCACCTCCATCCACATTAACGGGACGGAGGTGGAAAGTGTTTCCAGCTTCAGGTTCCTGGGGGTCAACATCTCCGATGACCTCTCTTGGACCCGCAATACCTCAACTCTGGTCAAGAAGGCTCACCAGCGTCACTTCTTCCTGAGGAGACTGAAGAAGGTCCATCTGTCTCCTCAGATTCTGGTGAACTTCTACCGCTGCACCATCGAGAGCATCCTTACCAACTGTATCACAGTATGGTACGGCAACTGCTCTGTCTCCGACCGGAAAGCACGGCAGAGGGCGGTGAAAATTGCCCAACGCATCACCGGTTCCTCGCTCCCCTCCATTGAGTCTGTCCAAAGCAAGCGTTGTCTGCGAAGGGCACTCAGCATCGCCAAGGACTGCACTCACCCCAACCACAGACTGTTTACCCTCCTCCCATCCGAGAGGCGCTACAGGTCTCTCCGTTGCTGGACCAGCAGGTCCAGGAACAGCTTCTTCCCTGCGGCTGTTACACTACTCAACAATGTACCTCGGTGATTGCCAATCACCCCCCCCCCCGGACGCTCCTCCCACCAGGAAAAAGAAAACATTATGACTGTATGCATGTAAATATATATATTTATTGCTCATATTCTATGTTCGCTCTTCCAGGGAGATGCGAACTGCATTTCGTTGTCTCTGCACTTGTACACTGCACAATGACAATTAAAGTTGAATCTGAATCTGAATCTGAATCTGACCAACCTGCCCAGGTCGTGTGGAATCACATCTACTGGGCAATAACCAGAGGCTCTTGTTCTTATTGCGTGTGGCGTGCACAGCCTAAAGTTGTAGGCCAAGGCTAGACATCCAGGCCAGGACAGCATCAGTTACTGGGTTACTTTGGGCACTCACATTTCAGAGGACCTCACATGGTCCACCAACACCGCCGCGCTGGTCAAGAAGGCACAGCAACGACTGTTCTTCCTGAGAACATTGAAAAAGACTGGTCTGCCCCAACAGCTGCTGACAACCTTCTACCGCTGCACCACAGAGAGCATCCTAACGTATGGCATCTCTGTGTGGTATCTCAGCTGCACGGAGGCGGAGAGGAGAGCTCTTCAGCGCGTCGTCCACAGAGCTCAGAAGATTATTGGGACACAGCTACCAGCCTTGGAGGGCATCTACCACACACGGTGCCTCAGGAAGGCCATCAGCATCCACAAAGACTCCTCACACCCTTGTAATGGACTGTTCGAACTACTTCCCTCCGGCAGACGTTACAAGGCCTTCTACGCCCAAACCTCCAGACTCAGGAACAGCTTCATCCCCAGAGCTATCGCTGCTCTGAACCGGCCCTGCTGAGTGACCCCCACCCCCATGAACTGTCTCCCTCGGATGGTCACGTCGCACTTTTTTTGGTGTTTTATCTATTTCTTTATTTATTAAAAATCTTGTTTCTCTGGGTGTCTAAATGTTTAGCTAACTAAGTTATCACATCGGATGGAAGCTGTGTACCAAATCTCTTTGTACCTCTGTGCAATGACAAGCAAATATATTATTATTATTATTACCAGGGAAAAGCCTCAGTGAGCAGTCATTCACGACATGTGGGATGGTCTGGTCTGGATGTCCACAGTCACAAGTAGGGCTGTCTGTCATCCCCCACTTATGCAGGTGATGGGATGTTCTTGCATGGACTGGAGGTTGGGGATTCTGTTCAGGGTTGGCCATTGCTTGCGATGGATGTCAAATCCCGGTGGGGTCTGGGATGACCTCTCCGTTGTTGGTGTCGGCATCTTTCCAGGCTCAGTCTTGGAGTCAACGCCTTCCAGGGATTTTACTGAAGACCCTCTCCAAGACAGACGTGAAGCTCACCATTTGACCTGTTTTTACAAAATGTTAAATGGTCAGCTCGACATAGATTACAAGACCTACACCAAACCCAAACCAATTAGGAGCAGACGAGGGCATTCGATCCAATTTGTGATCCCAGCTACAAAGACAGATGTGTACAGCAATTCGTTCTTCCCCCGCACAATTAAAGCATGGAATAATCTCCACCCAACTATAGTTACCCAACCAGATGCAACTACATTTAAAGTAGCTCTTTCTTCCCAATAACCCTTTCTGGCTTAAGCCCTCCCTCCACCACCTCCAGTTTAAATTCCATTTGGGATATTTTGGAGGACCAAGAAACCAAGAACCAAGACCGGAAGGGTTTGTGGGACTTCAGGCGCATGTTGGGCAGATAGTTCAAGCCAGCGTGGATGGGAAGGTCAAGGGAAGCCTCGATGGTGCATCAATCTCTCAACATCCTTCGTATGCTGGGAGGGGGCGATATGAGAGAGGACAGGGAGCCACAGCAAAGGTGTTGACTTAAGCGTCCCCCATCAAGCATGGCTCTTGATGAGAAGTAGATATACAAATGCAATCATAGCTCCAATCGCAGGGAGCTTATTTCAACTGGGTGCAATCTGTCCATTAAATTAGGTTCTCTGAGTATATGTTAAGGTTAGCGGAGAGGTGAGTTCATTGTTCACCCTCCCAGCCACCCGCACCATTGAAAGCAGATGAAGAAGTATTGGAGTGGCTTCAACACAGCTTATTGTAGCTGCTGTGGAGGTGAAAATATGATCAAATACAAATTATCCAGCAGATTTGACAAAGATTACTGGCCTTTCTTAGGGAATATCTTTGGAATAAGGAATCAATGGATTATGGGGGGAAAGCAGGAACGAGGTACTGATTTTGGATGTTTAAGAAGGAACTGCAGATGCTGGGCCTCCTCCATGGCCAGAGTGAGCACCACCGGAGATTGGAGGAGCAGCACCTCATATTCCGCTTGGGCAGTCTGCACCCTAGCGGCATGAACATTGACTTCTCCAATTTCCGGTAGCCCTTGCTGTCTCCTCTCCACCCCTTCTCAGCTCTCCCTCAGCCCTCGGGCTCCTCCTCTTCCTTTCTCCTTTCTTCAATGCTACATTGAGGTAGACTGGGAGATCAGAGGTCTATTCACGCGTCTGATAATGTCATTATGGTGGCACAGCAGTAGTGTTGGTGCCTTACAGTTGGTGCCTTACAACGCCAGAGACCCAGGTTCGATCCTGACTACGGGTGCTTGCCTGTACGGAGTTTGTACGTTCTCCCCGTGACCCGCGTGGGTTTTCTCCGAGATCTTCGGTTTCCTCCCACACTACAAAGACATACATGTCTGTAGGTTAATTGGCTTGGTATAAATGTCAATTGTCCCTAGTGTGTGTGTAGGGTAGCGTTAATGTGCGGGGATCGCTGGTCGGCACGGACTCGGTGGGCCGAAGGGCCTGTTTCCGCGCTGTATCTCTAAACTAAAAACAGCAGGGAAGAAGCTGTTCTTGAATCTTGAATCTGATGGTATGTGCTTTTATGCTTTTTTTTGTGTAGTGTTATCTGATTTGTGTAAGTATTATCTGAAAACAAAAGCTTTTCATTGTACCTGGATACAGGTGACAATAATGACCCTAACTCTAAACCTTTTTGCCTGACGGGAGAATGGAGGAGGGAATGACCATGGTATGAGTGCTAATTGATACAATGTTGGCTGCTTTCCCGAGGCAGTGTGAAGTGTAGCGTTGATGGAGAGAGAGGGGGAGAGATTGGTTTGTGTGATGAACTGGGCTGCATTTCCAACTCTGTCATGGCCCTGAGCAGGACCCAGCTGTGATTAATCCTCTAGACTTCAGAGATACAACGCTGAAACAGGCCCTTCGGCCCATCGAGTCCGCGCCGACCAGCTATGCTGCACGCTCGGGACAATTTACAATTTTACCGTAGTCAATCAACGTACCAACCTGTACGTCTTTGGAGTGTGGTGGGAAACCGGAGCACCCGGAGAAAACCCACGTGGTCACGGGGAGAACGTGCAAACTCCCCTCAGACAGCACCCATGGTCGGGATCGAACCTGGGTCTCTGACACTGTAAAGCAGCATTCCTACCCCTGTGCCACTGTGCCACCCCTTAATAATAAACTTGCCACAGGGCATCTGTGGAAATTGGGGTGAGTCGTTGGAGATTTGCCAAATTTCCTTGGCCTTCCGGGGAAGTATTGGTGTGTTGTTTTGGCCAGAGCATGAATGTGGTTTTTAACCAGGAAAAAAAATACTTTCAGGAAAGCCAGAGGCAAACAGGGAAGAAAGGGACTGAAGCAAATGTTGATCGGGGTTGAGGAGATGATGTACTGCATATGTATCAACGTAGACTCCAGACGTGCTTCCAAGCAGTTCCTTCCGAGGAACGGTGTGTAATTCAATGATGGAAGGTCCTCGGGCAAAGTATAGGCACGTGATCATCTGGGAACAGAACCCCAATGTTTGGGCAGGAGGGGAGAGCGTTGTGCAGTGTCGCAACTTAACCGAGACGGTCACGGTGGAGTTGCTGCCTTGCAGCGCCAGGGACCCGGGTTCGATCCCGACGGCGGGTGCTGTCTACACGGAGTTTGTACGCTCTCCCGTCACCCATTCCGCCCCTCCAGTGATGCTGCCTGTCCCGCTGAGTTACTCCAGCTTTGTGTGTCTATCTTCAGTTTAAACCAGCCTCTGCAGTTCCTTCCTACACATTTAGTATTATGCTCATTATTGCAGCATCTAAGGTGATGTGTCTCCTCAGTTAAGCCCATGTTATCATAACTCGAAGATTCCCCACACCCTGACCCTAACACTGATATCCTCAGAGATTTCCTCACTTATTGCTGTCACCTACAGCTCTTCTTTTCTTCCTGCTCTTCATTTGTCCTCGTCTCTTCTCCCACTCTCTCGATCCCTCTCTCTCTCGATCCCTCTCTCTCTCGATCCCTCTCTCTCTCGATCCCTCTCTCTCTCTCTCCCTCTCTCTCTCGATCCCTCTCTCTCTCGATCCCTCTCTCTCTCGATCCCTCTCTCTCTCGATCCCTCTCTCTCTCTCTCCCTCTGCCCCCTTGCTCTCCTCTATTTTCATTCACACCCTCTGCCTTCATCCTTACCTCTTTTTTATATGGAAACAAGGAACTGCAGGCACAAACAGATTCACAGTGCTGGAGTAACTCGGCGAGTCAGGCAACATCTCTGAAGAAGATGGATGGGGGACGTTTCATCTTTGGACTGATCTCTCTTTTCTTGCATCTTCAAATGTCTTTCTTTCTCACTCTATCTTCTCCCCCCCAGTTAGAGTCATCGAGTCTTTCATTGTAATATTATAGCGTTTTATGCTTGTCCAGTAATCCATTATTCATGGGGTCATATAATGTGTAAACAGGCCCTTCGGCCCAACTTGCCCATTCTGACCAACATGTCCCAGCTACACTAGTCCCACCTGCCTGCGCTTGCTCCAAATCCCTCCAACCCTGTCCCATCCATGTACCTGTCTAACTGTTTCTTAAACATTGCGATAGTCTCAGCCTCAACTACCTCCTCCAGCAGCTCCTTCCGTACACCCACCCTTTGTGTGAAAACAGTTACATTTTGCCTCAAGCCCCTGTCCCACTTGACTCTTGACTCATACTCGCAGCATGGTCACCACGAGGTTGTAGGAGGTCTTCGTAACTCTTCCTCATGCTCGTGAGTGGTCTCCGCGTACTCGTGGCCTCAAGTAGGTCGCGGCGTTTTATCCAGGTTGAAATAAAATGTCCACGAGTAAAAAAAGATCGGCATGGGAAAAATGGATACTTTTTACTCGTAGGTAGGTCGTAGGTCGGTAACTGGCCCGAGAAAAAAATGCAACCATGACATCATTTTATCATGTGATCATTTTCCACTCGTAGCCAATCGTAGTGGGTCTTAGGTGTGGGAGACTGAGGTCGAGGGGGGTCGTAGGAGGTCGTAGACATAGTCGTAGGAGGTATTTTACTTCGGCGAGTCAACACGACCTTGACATTTTTATCAACTCATCTAGGGTCTTCTAAACTCGTGGATTAGTTTGTCCAAGTGGGACAGGCCCTTTAGTCATTGTCATAGAGTCTTACAGCATGGAAACAGGACCTTTAGCTGAACTTGCCTATGCTGACCAACATGTCCCATCCACACTATCTACTGATCCATTTACAAATGTTTTTTTAAATGTTCACAAGTTATAGAAGTAGAATTCGGCCATTCGGCCCATCGAGTCTACTGCATTCGCCATTCAATCATGGCTGACTTATCTCTCCCTCCCAACCCCATTTTCCTGCTTTCCCCTGACACCCGTTCTAATCAAGAATGTCTATCTCAGCCTTAACAATATCCACCGACTTGGCCTCCACAGCCCTCTGTGGTAATGAGTTCCACAGATTAACTACCCTCTGACTAAAGAAGTTCCTCCTCACCCTTTAAAAAAAAAGCTTATTAAATGTTGTAGGTAGACAAAAAAATGCTGGAGAAACTCAGCGGGTGAGGCAGCATTTATGGAGCGAAGGAAGTGGTGACGTTTCGGGTCGAGACCCTTCTTCATAGTCCCTGCCTCAACTACCTCCTCTGGCAGCTCGTTCCATATACCTACCACCCTTTGTGGGAAAATGTTTCCCCTCAGGTTCCTATTAAATCTTTCCCCCCTCACCTTAAACCTCTGGTTCATGAATCCTCAACTCACTATTATCTTTCTTACACTCCCGTCACCCACAAAGACCCTCCCATCATCTTATCGCAGTGAAGTTCCCGTGACCTCACTATTAATCCCATCCTGTCAACAAGGCTGTATCAGTGCATTTTTCCTGAACTCAATGAATCTCAGGTACATCAACATCTTTAATTAATTGGGTAATTGAAAATCGATACATGTTTCCTGGAATTTACGGAAAACCTTCTTGCTTCTCTTCAAAAAGCTGCCGTGAGCTGTTTTTATTTCCAACTGTTAGATTAATCTCAACCAGAGAGATAAACCTCACACGTTCACAAGTTCAGGGGTAGAATTAGGCCATTCGGCCCATCGAGTCCACTCCGCCATTCAATCATGGCTGATAGAAACCTAGAAACATAGAAAATAGGTGCAGGAGTAGGCCATTCGGCCCTTCAAGCCTGCAACGCCATTCAATATGATCATGGCTGATCATCCAACTCAGTACCCCATCCCTGTCTTCTCTCCATACCGCCTGATCCCTTTAGCCACAAGGGCCACATCTAACTCCCTCTTAAATATAGCCAATGAACTGTGGCCTCAACTACCTTCTGCGGCAGAGAATTCCACAGATTCACCACTCTCTGTGTGAAAAATGTTTTTCTCATCTCGGTCCTAAAAGATTTCCCCCTTATCCTTAAACTGTGACCCCTTGTTCTGGACTTCCCCAACATCGGGAACAATCTTCCTGCATCTAGCCTGTCCAACCCCTTAAGAATTTTGTAAGTTTCTATTAGATCCCCCCTCAAACTTCTAAATTCTAGTGAGTACAAGCCGAGGCTATCCAGTCTTTCTTCATATGAAAGTCCTGCCATCCCAGGAATCAGTCTGGTCAACCTTCTCTGTACTCCCCCTATGACATCTCTCCCTCCTAACCCCATTCTCCTGCCTTCTCCCCATAACCCTTGACGCCCGTTCTAATCAAGAATTTGTCTATCTCTGCCTTAAAAATATGCACTGACTTGGCCTCCACAGCCCTCTGTGGCAATGAGTTCCACAGATTTACCACCCTCTGACTAAAGAAGTTCCTCCTCACCTCCTTTCTAAAGAGCACCCTTTAATTCTGAGGCTGTGACCTCTGGTCCTAGACTCTCCCACCAGTGGAAACATCCTCTCCACATCCACTCTATTTATGCCATGTGATAGTTCTACACCCTCTCAATAATGCATCTAGTGTCGGCTTGTATTATGGACCCCTGCCGATGAAGAAAGGGCTCGAATCTGGAGAATCAAAGTCAAAAGAGTTTTATTGTCATATGTCCCAGGTAGAAGCATGGAATTCTTACTTCCAGCAGCACACCAGAATATGTCAACATGGTACTCTGTAAATATTATAATAACTGAGAAACAAAGGTAGACACAAAATGCTGGAGTAACTCAGCGGGACAGGCAGCATCTCTGGAGAGAAGGAATGGGTGACGTTTCGTGTCGAGACCCTTCTTCATGATGTTTCAAAGTTCAGTATGTATACATATAAACACACACACAGACACACACACAGACACACACACATATATACACATATGTATTTATATATATATATATTTTTACTCACATATATATGCACACACATATACAAATATACATACATATATACTCACAAACAAACACACACGCACACACACATATACATTATATATATATATATATATATAGTATACTCACATATATAGGCACACACATATACACATATTTATACATATATTCTCACATACATACACACACATATATAAACATATACATTATATATATATTTATATACTCACATATATAGGCACACACATATCTACTCACATATATATATACATACATATACAGTATACATATACAGCATACTCACATATATAGGCACACATGTGCACATATATATACATATATCCTCACACACACACACACACACATGCGCATATACACATATACATTATATACATATTCATGCACTCACATACATATATATATATGCATATATACTCACACACACATATATATATACATGTACAGTACATGTATATATATCATACTAACATATATAAGCACACACATATACACACATATATACATATATACGCGCACACACACATATATACATATATATACATATTCATATACTCACATATACATGGTAAATGGTAGGGAATTGAATAATGCAGTTGAACAGAGGGATCTGGGAATAACTGTGCACAGTTCCCTGAAGGTGGAATCTCATGTAGATAGGGTGGTAAAGAAAGCTTTTGGTGTGCTGGCCTTTATAAATCAGAGCATTGAGTATAGAAGTTGGGATGTAATGTTAAAATTGTACAAGGCATTGGTGAGGCCAATTCTGGAGTATGGTGTACAATTTTGGTCGCCTAATTATAGGAAGGATGTCAACAAAATAGAGAGAGTACAGAGGAGATTTACTAGAATGTTGCCTGGGTTTCAGCAACTAAGGTACAGAGAAAGGTTGAACAAGTTAGGGCTTTATTCTTTGGAGCGCAGAAGGTTAAGGGGGGACTTGATAGAGGTTTTTAAAATGATGAGAGGGATAGACAGAGTTGACGTGGAAAAGCTTTTCCCACTGAGAGTAGGGAAGTTTCAAACAAGGGGACATGACTTCAGAATTAAGGGACTGAAGTTTAGGGGTAACATGAGGGGGAACTTCTTTACTCAGAGAGTGGTAGCTGTGTGGAATGAGCTTCCAGTGAAGGTGGTGGAGGCAGGTTCGTTTTTATCATTTAAAAATAAATTGGATAGTTATATGGATGGGAAAGGAATGGAGGGTTATGGTCTGAGCGCAGGTAGATGGGACTAGGGGAGATTATGTGTTCGGCACGGACTAGAAGGGTCGAGATGGCCTGTTTCCGTGCTGTAATTGTTATATTATATGGTTATATGTACACACATATACATATATATATATACTCACACACACACATATATATATACATATATACTCACACACATGTATATAAACACATACAGTATATATATTAAGCATACTCACATATATCGGCACACGCATATACACATATATATACATATATACTCACACACACACATATATACACATATACATGATATACATATTTATATACTCACATACATATGCATACATAAACATAAAAACAAATCAAACAATAATAGGTCAAATATACAAAGCCAATATACAAAGTCTGTGTAGTTCAGAGTTTATGTGGAGGTTGCAGTGTTTAATAGCCTGGTGGCTGTAGGGGAGGAGCTGCTCCTGAACGTGGACGTTGGGATAGTCCCAGCCTCAACTACCTCGTCCGGCAGCTCGTTCCATTCACCCACCACCCTTTGCGTGAAAAAGTTACCCCTCAGATTCCTATAAAATCTTTCCCCCCTCACCTTAAACGTCTGCCCTCTGGTTCTCGATTGCCCCACTCTGTGCAAGAGACTCTGTGCATCTACTCGATCTATTCCTCTCAGGATTTAGAATACCTCTATAGGTTCACTCCTCATCCTGCTGCGCTACAGGGAATAGAGTCCCAGCCTGCTCAACCTCTCCCTGTAGCTCAGGCCCTCGAGTCCTGGCAACATCCTTGTAAACCTTCTCTTTGCTGTAACATGGTGCCCAGAACTGAACACAATACTGAACAGCTGAAGAAGGGTCTCGACCCGAAACGTCACCTATTCCTTTTCTCCAGAGATGCTGCCTGTCCCGCTGAGTTTCTACAGTTTTTTGAATCTATCTTCGGTTCAAACCAGCATCTGCAGTTCCTTCCTACACAATACTCTGATTGCGACCTCACCAACGTATTATACAACTGCAACATGACCTCCCAAGATAGACACAAAATGCTGGAGTAACTCAGCGGGACAGGCAGCATCTCTGTAGAGAAGGAATGGGTGACGTTTCGGGTCAAGACCCTTCTTCTCGACCCGAAACATCACCCATTCCTTCTCTCCAGAGATGCTGCCTGTCCCACTGAGTTACTCCAGCATTTGTGTCTATCTTCGGTTTAAACCAGTGTCTGCAGTTCCTTCCTACACATGACCTCCCAATTTCTATACTCAACTAGACTGTGGGACCCGTTGGGTCCCATGTTCACAGGGGAGGGCTGGTCCCTCGACACAATATTCCACCTCTCCACCAATTCCAATATTGGTGGCCAGTGGGGGTGGCCAGTGGGGGTGGTAGGGGGGGGGGGAGCTTACTGGAGCGCAAGTATGGGTGTTGTGGGCTGAAGGGACAGGTTTCCAGAGGGCTAGTATGGACATTGTCGGCCAAATGGATCCTTGGGGTGACAGCTCAGTCGCTCAAGCCTGATGTGCTGGCAGCTCACTCACGGCTGGTGGGCTGGCATTTGCAGTGCCTTTTTACTTCAACCCAAACCCCCCAAACGACCATTTGCATGCAGTGCCTTTTTACCTAGAAACATAGAAAATAGGTGCAGGAGTAGGCCATTCAGCCCTTCGAGCCTGCACCGCCATTCAATCTGATCATGGCTGATCATCCAACTCAGTATCCTGTACCTGCCTTCTCTCCATACCCCCTGATTCCTTTAGCCACAAGGGCCACATCTAATCCTCTTAAATATAGCCAATGAACTGCCCTCAACTACCTTCTGTGGCAGAGAATTCCACAGATTCACCGCTCTCTGTGTGAAAAATGATTTTCTCGATTTTTACTTCAAGCCAAACCCTCCAAACAACCATTTGCATGCAGTGCATGTTTACTTCAACCATATTTTCATTTTCAAACCACATTAAGGGCATTCATAGTTGAGTAGACATGTGTTCAGTGTTATTCAGAGCTCAGAGACACATGACCCTCTCGCTTCCTCCATCTTGCAGAGACTGAGTGAGGCACACCACTTCCGGGTTTTATAGTCACTCCACCCCTCCCACCAGCAGGGGCAGCAGAGAGAACGGCAATTTAAAAAAAAACATTAATATCTCTCTGATTCTTCATCAATGGGAAAAATCCTCCAGTCCAGTCCGGCGGAGCGAGGTGGCCAAAAATGACGACCGTAAGTGGCGGCGTTCTCTCGGAAATCACATCGCAGTGAGTCAAAAGCGGTCAAGATCAGACTTTTAGTAATATAGATATAAAATCAGTATAGACTCAAGAGGATCAGCCTGAAGAAGGGTCCCAACCCGAAACGTCACCCATTCCTTCTCTCCAGAGATGCTGCCTGTCCCACTGAGTTACTCCAGCATTTTGTGTCTATCTTCAATTTAAACCAGCCTCTGCAGTTCTTTCCTACGATTCTATACTCAATACTCTGACTGATGAAGGGTCTTTCTAATGCCCCTGTCCCACTTAGGAAACCTGAACGGAAACCTCTGGAGACTTTGCGCCCCACCCAAGGTTTCCGTGCGGTTCCCGGAGGTTTTTTGTCAGTCTCCCTACCTGCACCCACCGGCAACCACCTGCAACCTCCGGGAACCGCACGGAAACCTTGGGTTACAGCATGAAAGTGTACAGTTACACAGAAAGTGCAGATAAAAAAGTGCAATTTCTGGAATGAGGCAGGTTGGAAGATCAGGATTCAAACTAATTTTATGGGAAGACATTCAATAGTCTGATAACAGCAGGGAAGAAACTATTCCTGAATCCCGTGGTACGTGCTTTCAAGTTTTTGTATCTTCTGCCTGATGGGAGAGGGGAGGAGTGGGAATGACCAGGGTGTAAGTAGTAGATGAATAGTAGTCGACCGTATGAACAAGGCTGCCGACATGAAACGTCACCCATCCTTTTTCTCCAGAGATGCTGCCTGACCAGCTGAATTACACTAGCACTTTGTGTCTATCTTTGGTATAAACCAGCATCTGCAGTTCTATGTTTCCTCCCAAAAAAGTGTCCTTGATAATGTTCTCAAAGCAGCATAAAGTGGAGATGGAAGGGAGATGGTGGTCTGTGTGAAGGTCTGTGCCACATCCACAATCTCACCCATTCCTTATGGTCTTATGTGGAGCTATTGTTTAATTTAGTTTAGTTAAGGTAAGTTAGGTTTAGTTTAGTTTAGTTTAGTTTAGTTTAGTTTAGTTTAGTCTAGTTTAGTCTAGTTTAGTTGTTAAGTTTAGTTTAGCTTAGTTTAGCTTAGTTTAGTTTAGTTTAGTTAAGTTATGTTTAGTTAAATTTAGCTTAGTTTAGTTAAGTTTAGTTTAGCTTAGTTTAGTTAAGTTAAGTTAGGTTTAGTTAAGTTTAGTTTAGTTTAGATTAGTTTAGTTAAGTTTAGATTCATTTAGTTTAGATTAGTTTAGTTTAGATTAGTTTAGTTTAGTTTAGATTAGTTTAGTTTAGATTAGTTTAGTTTAGTTTAGATTAGTTTAGTTTAGTTAAGTTAAGTTTAGCTTAGTTTAGTTACATTTAGCTTAGTTAAGTTTAGTTTAGATTAGTTTAGTTTAGTTAAGTTAAGTTTAGTTTAGATTAGTTTAGCTTAGTTTAGTTTAGTTTAGATTAGTTTAGTTTAGATTAGTTAAGTTTAGTTTAGTTTAGATTAGTTTAGCTTAGTTTAGTTTATTGTCATGCATCCCGAAGTACAGTGAAAGGTATTTGTTGCGTGTTGACCAGTTAGCAGAAAGACTGTACATGATTACAATCGAGCCATACACTGTGCATAGAAACAGGATGAAACAAATAACTTTTAGTGCAAGATAAATGTCCAGAAAAGTCCAATTAAAGATAGTCCGAGGGTCTCCAATGAGGTAGATAGTAGTTCAGGACTTCTCTCTGGTTGTGGTAGGATGGTTCAGTTGCCTGATAACAGCTGGGAAGAAACTGTCCCTGAATCTGGAGGTGTGCGTTTTCACACTCCTGATGGGGGAGGGGAGAAGATGGGGGAAGGGGGTGGGGGGAGGGGGGGGGGGGAGCAACAAGAAGTGATGTGTCCTCATCAGATGGAATTCGAAACACGGTCCCATACAAGAGATGGAGTCAAGATCTAACATCAAGGTGCCATTGGTGAACTTGGCATGGAGGGGTGTGGCTTGTTGGAACCTAGATTCAATGGAAACAAGGACATTATGAAAGAATGAGTCGACTGGGCTTGTATTCACTGGAATTTAGAAGGATTAGCAGGGGGTCTTATAGAAACATATACAATTCTTAAAGGATTGGACAGGCTAGATGCAAGAAAAATGTTTCCAATGTTGGGGGAGTCCAGAACCAGGGGTCACACAGTTTAAGAATAAGGGGTCGGCCATTTAGGACTGAGATGAGGAAAAATCTTTTTCACCCAGAGAGTTGTGAATCTGTGGAATTCTCTGCCACAGAAGGCAGTGGAGGACAATTCACTGGATGTGTTCAAGAGAGAGTAAGATAGAGCTATTAGGGCTAATGGAATTAAGGTATATGGGGAGAAAGCAGGAACGGGGTACTGATTGGGGATGATCAGCCATGATCACATTGAATGGTAGTGCTGGCTGGAAGGGCCGAATGGCCTACTCCTGCACCTATTGTCTATGTTTCTATGATCACTTCATGCATTAGGCAACTCTCATCAAACCTAACCAAGAGGTCAGGTCCATAAAGCAGGGATCCCAGTGGGGGGAGGGGGGTGAGAAGGAACTCCCTTGCTGAATATGACCGCATTTTGGGCAGTTCATTGTTTAGTTTAGAGATACAGCGCGGAAACAGGCCCTTCGGCCCACCAGGTCCGCGCCGACCAGCGATCCCCGCACACTAACACTATCATACACACACACTAGGGACAATTTATATTTACACCATACCAATTAACCTACAAACCTGCACGTCTTTGGAGTGTGGGAGGAAACCGGAGATCTCGGAGAAACCCCACACGGTCACAGGGAGAACGTGCAAACTCCGCACAGACAGCGCCCGTAGTCGGGATCGAACCCGGGTCTCCGGCGCTGTGAGGCAGCAACTCTACCGCTGCGCCACCGTGCCACCCTCCCACACCCCAGTTTGCAAATGTTAATTCAGCCACGAGCAGACCAGCGAGAGGCAGCTGTCTAAATTGAGAAGCAGAGGACATAGGTTTAAGGTGAGAGGGGGGAAAGATTTTATCGGAACCCGAGGGGTAACTTTTTCAGGCTGCAGGGTGGTGGGGGCATGAAACGAGCTGCCGGAGGAGGTAGTTGAGGTTGGGACTATCCCAACATTTAAGAAATGTTTAGACAGGTACATGGATAGGACAGGTTTAGAGGGATATGGGCCAAACGCGGGCAGGTGGGACTAGTGTGGATGGGACATGTTGGCCGGTGTGGGCAAGTTGGGCTGAAGGGCCTGTTTCCACACTGTATCAGTCTATGACTCTAATTGGCGGTGCTGGCTCGAAGGGCAGAATGGCCTCCTCCTGCACCTATTTTCTATGTTTCTAATGCACTTTAAAAAACAAAACAAGAAGTGAGGGGGGGGTTAAATAAAATATTTCATGTTTTAGTTGAGATGTTTCCTGAAATAATTTTAAGTGTGGGCAGAAAGGGACAAAGTTGCAAAGACCAGGTCTGGTTTTGCAGTGAATTAAGATGGAGGGGGGAAAGTTATCTACTTCACCAGAGAGAGTTTGTATTGTAGGAGTGAGCAGCAGCCTAATGCAGAGACTGAGAGGAGGTGATCCTCCCCCCCCCCCCCCCCCCCCCCACCACCAACCCCATCTCCCTTCTCTTCCCCTCTCCCTCTCTCTTCTCCCCCCCCCCCACCACCACCACCTTCCTCTGCCCCCCCCCCTCTCCCCCTCTCCCCCCCACACACTGCTCTGCACACCCACTCCCTCCTCTACCTCCTTCTTTGACCTCCCCCTCCCCTTCAACTCCCCTCAGCCTCCCTCTCTTCCCCTCTCCCTCCCCTGCTGACCCCCATCACCCACTCCCCCCGACACCTCCACCTACCTCTCTGCCTGTCTCTCTCCCCTCCACCCCTCCTCTCCTCCCCTCACCAGTTCACTGGACATGAACACAACGTGGGCAGAGCGAGTGGCACACACACACGCACACACACGCACACGCACACACACTCGCACACACGCACACGCACACGCACACACAAACACGCACACACACTCACACACACACACACGCACACGCACACACACACTCACGGG